>NW_024733901.1:0-12547 GCF_018991925.1 Homarus americanus | reverse complement strand
CCTCACACCACGGGCCATGGTTCTGGAGGGGTATCCGGCCAGGACACCCCGGTTCATGACACTGAAGGGGTGCCCGACCCTCACACCCCGGGCCATGGTGCTGGAGGGGTGCCCGGCCCTCACACCCCGGGCCATGGTGCTGGAGGGATGCCCAGCCCTCACATACCGGGTCATGGAGCTGAAGGGATGCCCGGACATCACACCTCGGGTCATGTCACTGAAGGGGTGCACGGCCCTCACACCCCAGGTCATGGACCTAAAAGGGTCCCCGGCCCTCACACCCCGGGTCATGGCACTGAAAGGGTACCCGGCAAACACACCCCGGGTCATGGTGCTGAAGGGGTGCCCGGCCCTCACACCCCGGGTCATGGCACTAAAGGAGTCACCGGCCCTCACACCCCGGGTCATGGCACTGAAAGGGTGCCCGGCCCACACACTCCGGGTCATGTCTTTGAAGGGGTGCCCGGCCCTCACAACCCGGGTCATGTCAGTAAAAAGGGTGCCCGGCCCTTACACCCCGGGTCATAGCACTGAAGGGGTGCCCGGCCCTCATACCCGGGGTCATGGTGCTGGAGGGATGCCCGTCCTCACACCCCAATTCATGGAAACAGGGTCGAGCCCGCCCTCACACCCTGTTTCATGGCACTGAAAAGGGCACCTGGCAACACACCCGGGCCATGGCACTGAAGGGTGCCAGGCCACACTCCTGGTCATATCAATGAAGCGTTCCTGGCTCCCTCACACCCCAGGTCATGGCACTGAAGCCGTGCCCGGCCGTCACACCCCTGGACATGGCACTGAAGGGGTGCCCGGTCCTCACACCCCGGGTCATGTCAGTGAAAGGGTGCCCGGCCCTCACACTCTGGGTCATAGCACTGAAGGGGGGCCCGGCCCTCATACCCCGGGTCATGGTGCTGGAAGGATGCCCGACCCTCACACCCCGATTCATGGAACTAAAATCGAGCCCGGCCCTCACACCCCGTTTCATGGCACTGAAGGGGTGCCCAGCCCTCACACCCCGTTTCATGGCACTGGCGCGGGTGCCCTCACACCCCGGGTCATGGTGCGTTGAAGGTGCCCGGCCTCACACCCGTTTCCCCATGGAGCTGAAGGGGTGCCCGGCCCTCACGCCCCGGCTCATGGCACTGAAGGGGTGCCCGGCCCTGACGCCCCTTATCATGTCACTGAAGGTGTGCCCGGCCCTCACATCCCGGGTCATGGCACTGAAGCGGTGCACAGCCGTCACACCCCTGGCCATGGCACTGAAGGTGTCCCCGGCCCTCACACCCCTGGTTATAGACCTAAACGGGTGCCCGTCCCCCACACCACGGTTCATGGCACTGAAAGGGGGCCCGGACCACACACCACGGGTCATGTCATTAAAGGGGTGCCCGGCCCTCATACCCTGGGTCATGGTGCTTGAGGGGTGCCCGGACCTCACACCCCGATTCTTGGCACTGAAATCGATCCCGGCTCTCACACCCCGGGTCATAGTGCTGAAGGGTTGCCCGGCCCTCACATCCCGGGTCATGGCACTGAAGGAGTGACGGGCCCTCACACCCCGGGTCATGGCACTCAAAGGGTGCCCGGCCCACACACTCCAGGTTCATGTCACTGAAAGGGTGCCCGGCACTCACACCCCGGGTCATAGCACTGAAGGGGTGCCCGGCCCTCATACCCCGGGTCATGGTGCTAGAGGGGTGCCCGGCCCTCACACCCCGATTCATGGCACTGAAATCATGCCCAGCCCTCACACCCGGGGTCATGGTGCTGAAGGGGTGCCCGGCCCTCACACCCCGATTCATGGCACTGAATGGGTGCCCGGCCCTCACACCCCGGGTCATGTGAAGGGGTGCCCGCACCTCACACCCCGTTTCTTGGTGTAATAGGCCCCTGTCTCATCAACAGAACGTATTATATAAATGGGTCAATACATCTGATATTATATTCAGATTCACCACCCTGTAACTTTCCACTGTCTATGAGTAAGACATGAGATTGACACGTGAGCGGGCAATTTACCCAAGAGGGCGAGACCCATAGCTCAGCATTCCTGTAAGCACGCACTGCGATGCCCCTAAGCCATAGTAGCTCACCTCAACTCATATCGAAAGGACGTGACCAAACGTTTATCATACATAAACGCCGTCCCTTTCTCATTCACTCCTAGACAGTGAGACTTACGGTTGATATACACTCAGGAATTATATATACAACCTTATATAATAAAACAAAGGAACTACCGTTTGGGTTTCGTTACTTAAAACCCAAATATAAATATGTGTGAACGGACTGGTTAATTGAACAAGCAGCCTATTCATTGGCACAGAAGGGGTGCCCGGCCCTGACGCCCCGGGTCATGTCATTGAAGGGGTTCCCGGCCCTCACACCCCGGGTCATGGCACTGAAGGTGTGCCCGGCCCTCACACCCCTGGTCATAGACCTAAACGGGTGCCCAGCTCTCACAGCCCGGGTCATGGGGCTGAAGGGGTGCCCGGCCCTCACACCCCGGGTCATGGCACTGAAGGAGTGACCAGCCCTCACACCCCGGGTCATGGCACTGAAAGGGTGCCCGGCCCATCCTCTACGGGTCATGTCATTGAAGGGGTGCCCGGCCCTCACACCCCGGTTCATGTCAGTGAAAGGGTGCCCGGTCCTCACACCCCGGGACATAGCACTGAAGGGGTGCCCGGCCCTCATACCCCGGGTCATGGTGCTGGAGGTGTGCCCGGCCTTTACACCCCATTTTATGGCACTGAAAGGGTACCCGGCCCTCACACCCCGGTTCATGTCACTGAAGGGGGGCCCGGCCTTCACACCCCGGTTCATGGAACTAAAGGGGTGCCCGGCCCTCACACACCGGGTCATGGTGCTGAAGGGGTGCCCGGCCCTCACACCCAGGGTCATGGTGCTGAAAGGGTGCCCGGCCCTCACACCCCGGACCATGTCACTATAGAGGTGCCAGGCCCTCACACTCAGGGTCATGTCACTGAAGAGGTACCCGGCCCTCACATCCCGGGTCATGGCACTGATGAGGTGCCCGGCCGTCACACCCCTGGCCATGGCACTGAAGGTGTGCCCGGCCCTCACACCCGTGGTCATAGAGCTAAACGAATGTCCGGCCCTCACACCCCTGGTTATAGACTCCAACGAGTGCCCGGCTCACACCACGGGTCATGGGCTGAAGGGTGACTGGCCCTCACACCCCGGGTCATGGGGCTGAAGGGGTGACTGGTCTCACACCCCGGGTCATAAAGGCTGAAGGGGTGACTGGCCCCACACCCTGGGGTCATAGCAGCAAAGGGTGCCCTGCCCACACACCCCGGGTCATGCTGGCTGGAAGGGGTTCCCGGCCCTCACACCCCTGGTCATAGACCTAAACGGGTGCCCGGCCCAAACACCCCGGGTCATGTCATTGAAGGGGTTCACGGCCCTCATACCCCAGGTCATGGTGCTGAAGGGGTGCCCGGCCCTCACACCCGGATTCAAGTCACTGAAATCGAGGCCGACCCTCACACCTCGATTCATGGCACGGAAGGGGTGCCCGGCCCTCACACCCCGGGTCATGTGAAGGGGTGCCCGGCCCTCACACCCCGGTTCACAGCACTGTAGGGTTGCCCGGCCTTCACACCCCATTTCATGGCACTGAAATAGTGCCCGGCCCTCACGCCCCGGGTCATGTCACTGAAGGGGTACCCGGCCGTCAAACCCCTGGCCATGGCACTGAAGGTGTACCCGGCCCTCACACCCCTGGTTATAGACCTAAACGGGTGCCCGGACCTCACACCCCGGGTTATGGCACTGAAAGGGTACCCGGCAAACACACACCGGGTCATGTCATTGAAGGGGTGCCCGGCCCTTATACCCCGTGTCATGGTGCTAGAGGGGTGCCCGGCCCTCACACCCCGATTCATGGCACTGAAATGGAGCCCGGCACTCACACCCCGGGTCATGGTGCTGTAAGGGTGCCCGGCCCTCACACCCCGGGTCATGTCACTGAAGGAGTCACCGGCTCTCACACCCAGGGTCATGGCACTGAAAGGGTGCCCGGCCCACGCACTCCGGGTCATGTCATTGAAGGGGTGCCCGGCCCTCACACCCCGGGTCATGTCACTGAAAGGGTGCCGGCCCTCACTCCCCGGGTCATAGTACTGAAGGGGTGCCCGGCCCATATACCCCGGGTAATGGTGCTGGAGGGATGCCCGGCCGTCACACCCCGATTCATGGAACTAAAATCGAGCCCGGCCCTCACACCCCGTTTCATGGCACTGAAGGGGTGCCCGGCCCTGATGCCCCAGGTCATGTCACTGAAGGGGTTCCCGGCCCCACACCTCCAGGTCATGGTGCACCAAGGCGGTGCCCGGCCCATCACTCCGGTCATAAACATTGAAGGCCCGGCCCTCACACCCCGTTTCATAGCACTGAAAGGGTGCCCGGCCCTCACACCCCGGTTCATGGCATTGAAGGGGTACCTGGCCCTCACACTCCGGGTCATGGTGCTGGAGGGGTGCCCGGCCCTCACACCCCGGGACATGTCACTAAAGGGGTACCTAGCCCTCACACCCCGGGTCATGTCACTGAAGCGGTGCACGGCCCACATACCCCGGGTCATGGACCTAAAGGGGTGCCCGACCCTCACACCACAGGCCATGGGGTTGAAGCGGTTCCCGGCGCTCACACCACGGGTCATGGAGCTGAAGTGGTGCCCGGCCATCACACCCCGATTCATGGCACTCAAAAGGTGCCCGGCCCTCACACCCCGTGTCATGTGAAGGGGTGCCCGGCCCTCACACCCTGGTTCATTGCTCTGTAGGGGTGCCCGGCCCTCACACCCAGTTTCATGGCACTGAAGGAGTGCCCGGCCCTCACACCCCGGCTCATGGCACTGAAGGGGTGCCCGGCCCTGACGCCCCTTGTCATGTCACTGAAGGGGTGCCCGGCCCTCACACCCCGGGTCATGGCACTGAAGCGGTGCCCGGCCGTCACACCCTTGGCCATGGCACTGAAGGTGTGCCCGGCCCTCACACCCCTGGTTATAGACCTAAACGTGTGCCCGTCCCTCACACCCCGGTTCATGGCACTGAAAGGGTTGCCCGGCCCTCATACCCTGGGTCATGGTGCTTGAGGGGTGCCCGGACCTCACACCCCGATTCTTGGCACTGAAATCGAGCCCGGCCCTCACACCCCGGGTCATAGTGCTGATGGGTTGCCCGGCCCTCACATCCCGGGTCATGGCACTGAAGGAGTGACGGGCCCTCACACCCCGGGTCATGGCACTCAAAGGGTGCCCGGCCCACACACTCCAGGTTCATGTCATTGAATGGGTTCCCGGTCCTCACACCTCGGGTCATTTCACTGAAAGGCTGCCCGGCCCTCACACCCCGGGTCATAGCACTGAAGGGGTGCCCGGCCCTCATACCCCGGGTCATGGTGCTAGAGCGTTGCCCGGCCCTCACACCCCGATTCATGGCACTGAAATCGAGGCCGGCCCTCACACCCCGGGTCATGGTGCTGAAGGGGTGCCCGGCCCTCACACCCCTGATTCATGGCACTGAAGGGGTTCGCCCATCCACTCACGGGTCATGTCATTGAAGAGGTGCCTGGCCTCACACCCGGTTCATGTCACTGAGCGGGTGCCCAGCCTCACACTCCCTGATTCATGGCACTGGAAGGGGTGCCCGGCCCATCCACTACGGGTCATAAACATGAGGTGCCCACCACACCCCTGGGTCATGTGAAGGGGTGCCTGGCCTCACACCCGGTTCACAGCATTAGGAAGGTTACCTCACCGACGCCCCTGGTCATGCTTCATTGAAGGGGTTCCTGGCCCTCAGACCCCGGTCATGGCACTGAAGGTGTGCCCGGCCTCACACCCTGGTCATAGACCTAAACGGGTGCCTGGCCTCAGCAGCCCGGCCGCGGGGGGCTGAAGGGGTGCCTGGTTTCTCACACCCCGGGTCACTGCACTGAAGGTATGCCCGGCCCTCACATCCTTGGTCATAGACCTAAACGAGTGCCCGGCCCTCACATCCCGGGTCATGGGGCTGAAGGGGTGCCCAACCCTCACACCCCGGGTCATGGCACTGAAGGAGTGACCGGCCCTCACACCCCGGCTAATTGCACTGAAAGGGTGCCCGGCCCATCCACTACGGGTCATGTCATTGAAGAGGTGCCCGGCCCTCACACCCCGGTTCACGTCACTGAAAGGGTGCCCGGGCCTCACACCCCGGGACATAGCACTGAAGGGGTGCCCGGCCCTCACACCCGTGGCCATGGCACTGAAGGTTTGCCCGGCCCTCACACCCCTGGTCATGTACCTAAAGTGGTGCCCGGCCCTACACCCCGATTCATGGCACTGAAAGGGTGCCCGGCCCTCACACCCCGGGTCATGTCACTATAGAGGTGCCAGGCCCTCACACTCCGGGTCATGTCACTGAAGAGGTACCCGGCCCTCACATCCCGGGTCATGGCACTGATGAGGTGCCCGGCCGTCACACCCCTGGCCATGGCACTGAAGGTGTGCCCGGCTCTCACACCCGTGGTCATACGAGCTAAACGAGTGTCCGGCCCTCACACCCCTGGTCATAGATCTAAACGAGTGCCCGGCCCTCACACCCCTGGTCATGGGGCTGAAGGGGTGACCGGCCCTCACACCCCGGGTCATATCACTGAAAGGGTGCCCGGCCCACACACCCCGGGTCAAGTCATTGAAGGGGTGCCTGGCCCTGACACCCCGGTCATGTCACTGAAAGGGTGCCCAGCCCTCACACCCAAGGTCATAGCACTGAAGGGGTGCTCGACCCTCATACCCCAGGTCATGGTGCTGGAGGGGTGACCGGCCCTCACACCCTTATTCATGGCACTGAAATCGAGGCCGGCCCTCACACCCCGAATCTTGGCGCTGAAGGGGTGCCCGGCCCTCACACCCCGATTCATGGCACTGAAGGGGTGCCCGGCCCTCACACCCCGGGTCATGTGAAGGGGTGCCCGGCCCTCACACCCCGGTTCACAGCACTATAGGGTTGCCCGGCCTTCACACCCCATTTCATGGCACTGAAATAGTGCCCGGCCCTCACACCCCGGGTCATGTCACTGAAGGGGTGCACGGCCGTCACACCCCTGGCCATGGCACTGAAGGTGTGCCCGGCCCTCACACCCCTGGTTATAGACCTAAACGGGTGCCCGGACCTCACACCCCGGGTCATGGCACTGAAAGGGTACCCGGCAAACGCACACCGGGTCATGTCATTGAAGGGGTGCCCGGCCCTTATACCCCGTGGCATGGTGCTAGAAGGGTGCCCGGCCCTCACACCCCGATTCATGGCACTGAAAATCGATGCCGGCCCTCACACCCGGGTCATGGTGCTGTAAGGGTGCCCGGCCCTCATACCCCGGTCATGTCACGGAGGTGCCCGGCCTTCACACCCCGGGACATGTCACTAAAGGGGTGCCTGGCCCTCACACCCCGGGTCATGTCACTGAAGCGGTGCACGGCCCACATACCCCGGGTCATGGACCTAAAGGGGTGCCCGGCCCTCACACCACAGGCCATGGGGTTGAAGCGGTTCCCGGCGCTCACACCACGGGTCATGGAGCTGAAGGGGTGCCCGGCCCTCACACCCCGATTCATGGCACTTAAAGGGGTGCCCGGCCCTCACACCCCGGGTCATGTGAAGGGGTGCCCGGCCCTCACACCCCGGTTCACAGCACTGTAAGGTGTCCCGGCCTTCACACCCCATTTCATGGCACTGAAATAGTGCCCGGCCCTCACACCACGGGTTATGTCACTGAAGGGGTGCCCGGCCGTCACACCCCTGGCCATGGCACTGAAGGTGTGCCTTGCCCTCACACCCCTGGTTATAGACCTAAACGGGTGCCCGGCCCTCACACCCCAGGTCATGGCACTGAAAGGGTACCTGGCAAACACACCCCGGGTCATGTCATTGAAGGGGTGCCCGGCCCTTATACCCCGTTTCATGGTGCTATAGGGGTGCCCGGCCCTCACACCCCGATTCATGGCACTGAAATCGAGCCCGGCCCTCACACCCCGGGTCATGGTGCTGTAAGGGTGCCCGGCCCTCACACCCCGGGTCATGGCACTGAAGGAGTCACCTGCCCTCACACCCAGGGTCATGGCACTGAACGGGTGCCCGGCCCACACACTCTTAAGGAAAGAGCTGGCGAAGTTAAAAGGAGAGGCTGGACGAGTAAAGCCGGTGTCTGACGAAAAATCAAACGAGTGGAAAGTCGTGAGTAGTGGGAGGACCAAGCTGGTGGTGAAGAAGCACTCGAAGGATACAACAACAACGACAACAACATCTAAGTGTACCAACCCGTTGAGTCCCTTGATAGACGAATTGGACGTTAGTACAGTCAGGGGCAGGGATGACAAGGAAGGTATAAAAACTTTAATTGTTGGTGACTCACAGGTAAGGTACATGGACAGGGCCTTTTGTGGTAAAAACAAAAATAGGATGAGGGTGTGTTTGCCAGGAGCTGGGGTGGGGGATATAGTTGATAGGATGGACAATATCTTGTCTGGTAATGGGAACAAACCCATTATCTGCCTCAGTGCAGGAGGCAATGATATTGGCCGGTGTAGGAGCGAGGAACTTCTTGATAAGTTCAAGGCAGCCATAGATCGTATTAGGACTAAGGGAGGGATCCCTATCATATGCCGTGTCCTGCCTAGAAGAAGAGTTGGCAGTGAATGGTTGTCAAGGGCAGTTGGTGTTAACGACCGTCTTGACAGATATTGCAAGTCAATATCAGTCCCATTCATTGACAACTGGGACAACTTCTATGGCAGAAGGGACCTTTATGCTAGGGATGGGGTGCACCTGTCTAGGGATGGAGTAGCAACCCTGGCTGGGGCTCTAGAGGGGGCAGTTCAAAAGATATCGAAGTCTTTAAACTGCTAAGAGAACATAGGAGCACGGGGGTGGAGGAGACTGCAGTGGGAGCGGGTAAACAAGGCGAAAGATTACAGGGAAATAGTGTTAGGAATGATGACAAAACTAAATTAGACAGGGAGTTTAAAACTAAACGCGGTAAGGGAAGGACTCAGAACACGACTAACTTAAATGTATACTACGCGAACAGTAGAAGTATGAGAAACAAAATGGATGATATTAAGGCCTTGGTAAGTACCGAAGAAATCGATATAATTGCATTCACTGAAACATGGATCAACCTAGACACACGTGAATTACCAGTCGAATACCAAATTGCGGGCAAACTTTGACAGTTTAAAGAGGCAGCTGAGAGAGGGGGTGTCGCGCTTGGCCGTGAACCTGACAGATGACACCGACCTGATAACGAGATCTGAGATTGCCGAGTTCCACGACAATTTAAATAGTGAGTTACTTAATGCACAAAGGCAGAACATACCATACAAAAAACTCAGATCAGACAACAATGACCCTAAATGGATAAATAATTATTTAAAGAACATCATTGGCCAAAGGAAGGCTATAGGTAGAAGGATAAATCGTGGCGAAATTCACCTCCGGGACTATTATAGGGTATTGGCGAGTAGAGTTAAAACCGAGATAAGGAAAGCAAAGAGGAATAATGAGGTAAGGATAGCAAGGGAGGCGAAGACAAACCCCAAAGGATTCTACCAAATGTATCAAACTAAAACACGAGAAAAGATTGGACCAATACGGTCAGACTCCGGCGAGCTCACTAATAACGATGGAGAAATGAGCAATAATTTGAATAAATATTTTTCAACAGTTTTCACCACCGAAAATTTAAACATGATACCCGAGGCACCGACTCTATTCAGAGATAGTGAAGACAACAAATTAAGTGAGATAGTAGTGACCAGTAACGATGTTAGTAAGCAAGTAAACAAACTAAAGCCTAATAAGTCACCTGGTCCCGATGAGATATTTGCCAGAGTATTAAAGGAATGTAAGGAAGAGCTTAATATGCCCTTAGCAAAGTTGTTTAACATGTCCTTAAAAACAGGTGTAGTACCATAATCCTGGAGGATAGCGAATGTAATACCGATTTTCAAGAAGGGGGATAGATCACTATCCTCTAACTACCGCCCAATCAGTCTAACATCAATAGTAGGCAAATTACTGGAAGCAATCATTTCAAACTCTATTCGAAATCACCTGGAGAAGCACTGATTGATCAATGATTCCCAGCATGGCTTCACAAGCGGACGTTCTTGCCTAACTAATCTATTAACATTCTTTTCATCAGTTTTCGAATCGGTGGACGAGGGGCACAATTATGATGTGGTATATCTCGACTTTAGCAAAGCCTTCGACAGAGTCCCCCACGAAAGACTAATTAGAAAGGTAGAAGCTCATGGCATCAAAGGTGACATCCTTAAATGGATTAGGGCGTGGTTACAGGACAGGAAACAGCGAGTGAGCATTAACGGCACTAAGTCCCATTGGAGCAACGTCACAAGTGGAGTTCCCCAAGGCTCAGTACTTGGACCATTATTGTTTATTATATACATAAACGACATAGATATCGGCATAGACAGCAACATAAGTAAATTTGCTGATGACACTAAAATAGGACGTGTTATCAAATCTGACGAGGACTCGGCAAAACTACAGGAAGATCTAAACAAATTTTTCCAATGGTCTGAAAAATGGCAGATGAAATTCAATGTCGACAAATGTAAAGTACTCAGTATAGGAGATGTAAACAGGGAAACCAGATACCAGATGAACAACGATGCCATAGAGAAATCCGACTGCGAGAGAGATTTAGGAGTAATGATAAGTAGGAACCTTAAGCCAAGTAAACAATGTGTTTTTGCTCGTAACAAGGCTAATAAAGTACTTGGGTTCATACAAAGGAGTGTTAGTTACAAGACTAGCGAGGTCATCCTAAAACTGTATCTTGCTCTTGTGAGACCACACCTGGATTACGCAGTTCAGTTCTGGTCACCGTATTACAGAATGGATATAGAATCCTTGGAAAGAATTCAGAGGAGAATGACAAGACTAATCCCGGGCATTAGGAACCTTGAGTATAGAGACAGGTTAAAGCATCTTAATTTGCACTCCCTCGAGAGACGTAGAGCGAGGGGCGACCTGATAGAGGTGTATAAGTGGAAGGCAGGGCTAAACAAAGGGACATTACAAAGGTACTCAAACTATCCAACCAGGAGCGAACTCGTAACAATGGTTTTAAATTAGACAAATTTAGATTTAGGCGTGAAATAGGTAAACACTGGTTTGGAAACAGAGTAGTGGATGAATGGAACAAGTTACCAAATATCATCATTAACTCGAATACGCTGAATTGCTTCAAACATAGGTTGGATGCTCATATGAGCAATAGGGGTTGGGTGTAAACGGGACTGCCCAGTATGGGCCAATAGGCCCGCTGCAGTTTCCTCCATTCTTATGTTCATATGTTCTTATGTCTTTGAAGGGGTGCCCGGCCCTCACACCCCGGGTCATGTCACTGAAAGGGTGCCCGGCCCTCACTCCCCGGGTCATAGCACTGAAGGGGTGCCCGGCCCATATACCCCGGGTAATGGTGCTGGAGGGATGCCCGGACCTCACACCCCGATTTATGGAACTAAAATCGAGCCCGGCCCTCACACCCCGTTTCATGGCATTGAAGGGGTGCCCGGCCCTGATGCCCCGGGTCATGTCACTGAAGGGGTTCCCGGCCCTCACAACCCAGGTCATGGCACTGAAGCGGTGCCCGGGCGTCACACCCCTGGACATGGCACTGAAGGTGTGCCCGGCCCTAACACCCCTTGTCATAGACCTAAACGGGTGCCCGGCCATCACACCCCGGGTCATAGGGCTGAAGGGGTGCCCGGCCCTCACACCCCGGGTCATGGCACTGAAGGAGTGACCTGCCCTCACACCCCTGGTCATGGCACTGAAAGGGTGCCCGGCCAATCCACTACGGGTCATGTCATTGAAGGGGTGCCTGGCCCTCACACCCCGGTTCATGTCACTGAAAGGGTGCCCGGCCCTTACACCCAGGGACATCGCACTGAAGGGGTGCCCGGCCCTCATACCCCGGGACATGGTGCTGGAGGTATGCCTGGCCTTTCCACCCCGTTTCATGGCACTGAAAGGGTGCCCGGCCCTCACACCCCAGTTCATGTCACTGAAGGGTGCCCGCCCTCACACCCAGTTCATGAGACAGAAGGGTGCCAGCCCTCACACACCGTGTCACTTGATGCTGAAGAGTGCCCAGCCCTCACCCAAGTCATGGTGCTGAGGGTAATGCCCAGCCCTCACACCCGGTTCATGTCACTGAAGGGGTGCCCGGCCCTCACAACCCGGTTCATGGAACTGAAGGGGTGCCCGGCCCTCACACACCGGGTCGTGGTGCTGAAGGGGTGCCCGGCCCTCACACCCAGGGTCATGGTGCTGAAGGGGTGCCCGGCCCTCACACCCCGGGTCATGTCACTAAAGGGGTGCCAGGCCCTCACACTCCGGGTCATGTCACTGAAGGGAGACCTGGCCCTCACATCCCGGGTCATGGCACTGATGAGGTGCCGGGCCCTCACACCCGTGGCCATGGCACTGAAGGTTTGCCCGGC
>NW_024733900.1:0-17765 GCF_018991925.1 Homarus americanus | reverse complement strand
ATTCTTCACCGACTTTCCTTGGGATGAATGTTGCTTTTCCACTCGGGATGCCTCGGTATATGCTAACAGCATTGCTGGGGTTATACAGGGCGGTATGAGTGCATTTATCCCATCTTCTACCAAAATTTTCATATTACAATCATGGTTTGATCGCTCCTGCTCTCTTGCTTGCAGGGTGAGAGATAGGGCATATCGAGCTATGAAACTATCTCCTTCTCTTATTACCCACACCTCTTTCATTACTTCTAGGAATCGTTGTAAGGCTATTCTTCGTAGGGCCAAGCGGAATTTTATTTAAAGAAAGACCGCTGTCCTGACTAATTCTTCCTCTAGTAAATCCTTCTTGTCCTTAACAAAAAACATCTTTAACAACTTCTGCAACTTCTGATGGGTGGTGTTATATGTAGTGATGATTAGACAATAAAATAATAACAGTTTAATGATAAAAAAAATATACTTTGCTGTACCGTTGTAGTGAAAAACATGGTGGAACTTACATACACCGTTAATAAACTATTGATGGAAGAAGAAGTTTTGGGGACTGAACAGTGAGACAATGTGGAGCCTCCCGGAGGGTGGCATCCTACCGTGGCCTAGCGGATGAGCCGCCCGGAGGGCCGCGATTCTGCTAGTGTAGTAATATTTCAATTCCCCTCTTTTTTATGTCGAGTTCACAGCTACTGTATTCAATATACTTTTGCGTTCACTTCGTATACTTATTATGCGTATTTTTGCATTCACTTCATACCAATTCTACGTATTTTAGTTCATATATCGCAAGAATCAAACATTCTCAAAAAACCTTCAAGTTCAGAAAGTATCGGTAACAAATATCGGTCGTGTTCTAATTATCGAGTCAGACTCTCCCACACACGCACACACACCCATAGAATAGAAACACTGAAAAAACAAATACACACATACAATAAATCTATACTTATGCAACACACAAGACATGTATAAGTGGTGTAGATCGTATTATGATGTAAGTTGAGAAGTAACAAAGATTAAAAACGAGTTTTACCTCGTCAGGTTTTTTGAATACAAGAGGCACGGCTCTTCTGAAGTGCTCTCCAAACTTGGGGATACTCGATTGAGGTGAAACTTCGAGGCCCAACCATGTTACTGATTTTAGTGACTGTTCGTCCATCGACGGCGGTATACGTAAGGACAACCTGAATGGTTGCCACATGGTGTAAAACTGGTGGACAACCCAGATCCACCTCTACAGGCTCCCCATTGAAGGCATTTGATTTAAGGCCGAAGGAGAACCAAGTCTCCCCTGTTATGTACGGTATAGTACCCTCTAAACTTCTTGAATACGGATGTTGTTCTTTTTGACATGGCTCAGGGGGACGCATTCCGTATTTCTGTAAGGCATACTTAAAGTCATAGCCATCAGACACAGTAAATCTGTAGATCGCGTTAAATCCCACGTTTGTATTGATTGTATTGAAGAGGCGATCAAAGTCGGCGGTGTTGGAGGACTTAAAGATGCGCCCACCAGAATTTTGAACAAGCTCTATTATCTCCTCGGGTTGGGCTACTTGTTTTACGGACGAAATGCTAACCAAGTCGACTGCATGAGTCTTTGCACAGTCACGTAAGACGGCGAAGGCGTCTGGAGGCATCTCGTGACCCCCGTCCCTTAGTACCAAAAGTTTGCTCATACCTCCCTGTAGCTCCTTCACGGCCATAGTGAGGGCTTCACCCTCTATCGATAATGGGTGGTACCACCATTCATATAAACACTTTATAATATCACTTGTAGGCGCCGAGGCAATTTTTTGACGGATAGTCTTAATGATAATTTCCATAATCGAATACATTTCCCCGCGTTTGGGGTCTAGTTGACAAACGGAAGGGAGCGAAATTTTTGAAGGAAACTGCCATGATTTATCGTAGTATATCAAGGTAGTGTCCGTACGGTAAATCAGGGTTATTGTTCTCATTACCGCTTCTAAACAATCTGTCCAACCGTCCGTGATTTCCAGAACGACGATGCATCTCGGGTAAAATTCGCCACCACCAAAGGACGGGTTATGGTGAATAAGGTTTGCAGGAGAACAAAGTTTATGCGGTTTTGATGGGTCTGGGCAAAAAAAACATTTCAATGGATTCCCGTCTCTCCAGTACTTATTGGTGACCGAATGACACTTTGTGCACCGCTCAATGCATTCCATGGACTGCCAAGCTGCGTCACGGGTCAAGGGTTGCCATATTACCCCTGGGTCATTAAAAGCGATTGAGGGAAACGAATAATGACTGAACTTGAGTGGCTTCCTTCCTAAGTGACGCAACTCATTCGCCCTGGCGGTACTGGGCTCTTCGGGGTTCCTTACCTGCGTCGAAGTCCTGTGCTCGTCGGTGTTCACGTCCTTCACATTGGTGCTGCGCTCGTCGGTGTTTATATCCTTCATGGTGATGCTATGCTCGTCTGTGTTCAAGTCCTCCGCGGTGGTGCTGAGCTCTTTTCTTTTCTTGTCCTCTGCGGTGGTGCTGGGTTCGTCGGTGTTCCTGACCTCCGTCGAGGTGCTGGGCTTGTCGGCGTCGACGTTCACGTCCACCGCGGAAGTGTTGCGCTTTTCCTTCGGCTGGGCTGTCTTCTCCCCCTGTTTCTTCTTCCCGAAGAGAGAGGAGAGCGATTTTTTTATTTTCTTAAAGGGAGAACTCATTTTGCAAATATACTTCACCCGATTGAAAAAAAATATATATCTATAATTTGGTTTCGCAGTCTACTATCAAAGGAGATGCTTTGTTTTAACCAGTGTCCCCCCTCTTTCTGATTCTCTCCTCTCTCTTATGTTACTTTATATATACTGTATATGTTATTCTAAATAGGGGTAATTGCCTAGTAGCAACATCTTCTAATTATTTTTTTTTACTTCCGACTGGCCATAGGCAACCAAGCAGATCATCGTAATATATTTAAATGGATAATCTCATACAACACTTGATCTAACCATATAATTCTGGCCCTTATAATATCGAATTGAAAATACATTAGAGATTGAAATGCTTATAAAACAAAATCCTTATCATCACGCCTTCTTCCCTCACCCCACGACACTAGCCTAGTCTACTACCACAGAATTTAGCATAGGCAATGAGTAATGTTAAAATGGCAAATATGCAATTAAAAAAAAGTTAACATGGTAAAAAGGAAATACGAATTACACCCCCTGTAATTTCTGTTGAATATTTTCCATATAATATGAGACAACAGTCATTCATGACAGATTACTCTATTTCATCATTTTTTCATTCCACTTTTCGAATACCGACTCAAAATATATTTTCTTTATTCATATACTTTTCATTCTCTGGTGAACATATAGTTTCTTTTAAAAAATACTCACTCACTAAAACTTTATTTATTTTTTGGAAGATTATGATATACGATCAGAAATAATGGATACACACCTGTACATAATATTTGAACTATGTGATCTTTTATGATTCCTGGTTAATATTTAGTCCATTGAAATGTCGGTAATATATATATATATATATATATATATATATATATATATATATATATATATATATATATATATATATATATATATATATATATATATATATATATATATATATATATAGTTACGCCGTCTCTTAATTTACTTAAATATCCAGGTTCTAGGCGTAACCAAACAAAAAAAAGTGAAGTAAATTAAAAGGGAATAAAAATAAATAAAGTAAACCTTTAAGAATTTAATTAATTAAATATTAACACAATAAAGAGCCTCGTAGGCTGTCACAACAAATTGATTCACCATCGAAACTTTTAAGACACAAATGATACTAAATATCGAAACTTCAAAAAATAAAAATAAAGCATTGGATTACTGTAACACTGCATAAACATATAAAAACTAACACTGAAATTAACTAACGTGAAACAACACTGAATTACTTAAATGTAACTAAGCAAATACTGATGGACACAAATAGAGACATAAATAGGTACTCACATAGATATACCACATTGGTGGCGACAGGAACAACACAAATAAATTAAGTATAAGTAACAGGTGACGAGTGTCACTCAAAGGATGTGGACTGTATGACAAGAGGACTGAACTAACTCCGTCAGTTGGTGGGTCCTATATATAAGGTCGGTTCCCGCCACGCGACCCGCCAGTGGGTCGTTTAACGATGCAGATGGTCGTTAGAGAACAAATAATGCTGGTTACAATACAAAATGGTTTGGAACAAATAATAACAGTTAAAACCTTAACAGCACAGGGTTAAGGTGACTAGATTATATAATAGTAAATACAACACATCATTACAGGAATAATATGGAACATGGAAGCATGTTATAAAAAAAAATAGAAAAATACGACACGGTCGTAACACTTCCCCCCATCAAATAAAATTTTGCTTGCACAAATTTTGATGTGACATAAGTGTTCATTCTGTGGGTCTAGATAACAGAGCACTAGCATCACAGGCTAGCTTGCAATGCTCAGAAAAATTAGTGCTCTTAAAATAGGATATGAGCATAATACATTTTTCAAGTTCTGAAAAGAATCCTGACACCTTGAAGTCCAACAAAAATATATTACCCTTCTGCAACAAATCAGTAAGGGATAGTGCCAACTCGGCAAAATTACAAATATATCTCCGGTAATAACCCACACAACCCAAAAATCTGCGGACTTGTCGTTTGTTACATGGAACAGGGCATCTAAGAAATAGTGTCACACCTTGCTGTGGGAGGAGCAAGTTTCCAACCCAATTACATGTCTCAGATACAAAAGTTGAGCACAAAAAAATTCTGACTTAGCAAAGTTTATAACAAGTCCTACATTTTCTAACTCAGTAAAGAGAGCGTCTAGCTGACATAAATGGTCTGACCAAGTGTCAGAAAAATTACAACATCTAAATACACTACACAACCAGGCCAATGAGCCGTGACTTGTGACATCAGCCTTTAAAAGGTAGCAGGGGCATTGCAAAGCCCAAAAGGCATAACATTAAATTTATAGGTTTTACCTAATGTCACAAAACTGGAGATGTCTTTAACACGACGGGTCAATGGTACTTGCCAAAACCCTCGAAGGCAATCAATCTTAGAGAGGAACTTGGCTTTCCCGATTGCTTCGATGCAGTCGTCGACTCTTGGTAGAGGGAAGCTGTCCTTGCTGGTGACGGCGTTGACCGTACGGAAGTCGATGCAGAATCGAAGAGTGCCGTCCTTCTTTGGTACTAGAGTGACTGGTGAGCACCACTCGCTGGTAGGGAGCCTGCTTGATAGGCTTAGCAGAACCAACAACAACATCATGCACCACGGCAGTGGTACAGCCAGGCTGGTCTTGGAAGACAAGAGGATGTTGTTGGATGGCGGTCAGCACGTCAGCTCTCTGGTGTCCCGGTAGACGATGTAGCTTCCCCTGCAATTCCACGGAGTTGAGCTGCCAAACCCTGACTGATGACAGGGCGATTGGACTTGCCCCTTTTCTTTCCTCTTCTTTCTCACCGTCTACCAAGAAAGTGTCAACGGCACACACGGGAACTGGATCATCAGCAACAAATGGGGGTGCTGGGCGTGTGGTACAGCTTGATGGTGTTGACGTGACATAAGCGCTGCAGTCGGCGCCTGTCAGGGGTAGAGATAATATAATTCGTGGGGCTTACCTTCTTCACCACTCTATATGGCCCACTGAACTTTGCATGGAGCGGCTGTCCATGTCTCAGCAAGAGAATGAGTACTTGCTCTCCTATCTGGAACTCTCTGTGTCTGGCATGCTTGTCGTACCATGTCTTGATCTTGGACTGCGACTGCTGTAAGTGGTCTGCGGCAAGGCTCCAACAACTTAGAAGCTTCTCTTTAACATCTCCTACTAAATTTAATACATTAATGCTCTCTTCACTACTACCTATCAATCTATCTCTAGCTATGTACAAAGGACCTCTTACTTGATGAGCGAACAGTAGAAGTAAGAGAAACAAAATGGATGATATTAGGGCCCTAGCAGTAACTTTCCTAAGAGGTTCAGCATGCAAGTACCTAGAGGAGGTATCACTGACTGTAAAAAAATATTCAAACCCGCTAGAAGTTTTAGGCAGAGGGCCTACAATGTCACACTGTACTGTTGTAAAGGGCTCAGGTACGTGAGGTACTCTTACAAGTGGAAAAGGTGGAATAGCCTGATTGGCTTTGCCTACCTCTTGACAAAAGTGACAGTACTTACAATATTTAGTGACATCTCTCCTCATACCTGGCCAATAGAACTTTCTGGCCAGCCTGTTGAACGTCTTTCGGACACCTTGATGTCCAGAAAAGCGACCGTCATGGGCCAGAGCTAGAACATGTTGTCTGTAAGTGTGTGGGATAACTATTTGAGTGACAGACGCCCAGTCCGCGTCTTCCTCTGACATAGTCGGTGGGAGCCAGCGGCGGCACAAAACACCGTCTTGACTGAAATATCTCGTGGTAGGGCCTGAATCAAACAGGAGCCGCAATGAATCGTCTTGCTCTTGCGCAGCTATTAAAGCAACTCTCCCGGTCACAGCATTAACTGCGGAAGAAATGTCTTGGGAAGCAATTGGGTTAGCAAAAAGTCCTTCTAAGGAAAGTGAATCATCTACATCAGGAATTACTTTATGATCATTAGTCATTGACATAGAACGAGTCACGGCACACAAAGGGAAAACACCGAGCATATCATCTTCAAATTGTTGCAGCTCTGCGGTAGACTCTGGTTTTTCCCGCAGCACAAGAGGTGGGGTTACGTTCCCCATTTGACCTCCCGCCAAATCGTTACCGAGTATGAGGTCCACTCCAGCAACAGGCAGCTCGTGCACGCAGGCTACGTTAGCTATCCCTGAAAAATAAGAAGACTTGACACGTACTAAAACCAAAGGAGCTACACCTTGACCCCAAAGGGATCCCAAAACGACGTATTTGCCAGTCTTCCTCGCCACAACAACACCGTCTTTGACGAGAGTTTGGAGACAACCCTAGTCTCTCAAAATAGTGACTGGTGTTTCAACACCATCAACTTCTACCGTGCCTTGTGACAAAAAGGGACGAAAGGTACCAACGTCTGGGTCCTTCGCAAAACTCTCCTGGAAAGTATCAAAGTCTCGTGAGGCGAGAACGGAAACTGTACTCTCTTGTGCTTCACCTCTTGTGGAAACCAACGCTATCGGCATGCTGTCAGCCTTGCTCAAACCAGCCATCATTCCGACTGGTGGCGTATAAGTCTCTTCAGTCACAATCATAGCTGGTTTGCCCGTATTTAGCTGCAGCCTTGTCCAACAAAACTCTGCCTTATGACCTGGCTTCCCACAGTGACTACAAGGGTATGTAGAAAATTTGGACGCCCCATTAGGTGGCGAACGCGTCCAGCTCCTCCTGTCACGCACAAAATTACTATTATTAGTATTCCCTTGTCTCGCTCTGTGGAGAGAGGGATTAAAAGTCCTTTGAACCTGTGGGGGAATAACATCTTTGTTAGTCCTACCATGCCTCAAAGCATATCCATCAGCATGCTTAGCAACCTCTTCAATAGTACTAAATTCCCTATCTAATAAGTATAAGGTAACCTCTTCGTCGATGGTTCTCAGAAATTCCTCTGTGAGCATTAACTCAATCAGGGAGTCAAAATCACTCACTTCCTTGGAGTGTAACCACTTTGAGAATCCCTCTCTTTTACTCCTAGCAAATTCAAGGTGGGTCTGCTCTGCCTTCTTACGGAGGCCACGAAAGCGTTGTCTGTACGCTTCAGGAACAAGGGCATAAGCCTTTAAAACTTCCGCCTTAATACACAATTAATCCTTAGCGTCACTGTCTGTAAGAGACGAAAACACAGAGCCTTACCTGTAAACGCCTGCTGAAGCAAAATGGGCCAAAACTCTATAGGCCACTTTAAAGTAGTAGCAAGTCTCTCGAAAGCAATGAAAAACTCATCAACTGTTTCCTCTGAAAACGTGGGCATTAGCCTAGCAGCACGTGCTGGATCAAAATGAGGAAAACTAGATCTAGGGGTGAGGCCATCGGTGCTAGAAGGGTCACTCTGACCGAGCTGTATACGCAGTCGCAAGTTTTCTGAATCGGGTTCTTTTGCTTTAGCTTCAGCTTCCGCCTGACGTATTCCAACCTCTTTCGCCTTAGCTTCAGCCTCTTGCGCCTTAGCTTCAGCCTCCGCCTGACGTATTCCAACTCTTCTCGCTATAGCTTCGGCCTCTTTCAATTTTATTTGTGACTCGAGAAGGCGTAATTCATCAGTCACTGACCGTGACTCAACTACGTTAACTTGACTTGCTTCACCGTGGTCTTCTCTTAAACTAATATCTACACTATCTCCTAACAGCTGACTGCTTACCGCGTTAAACAATTTCACCTTACTGGCGCTGCTAGAAATTTCCATACCATAATACCCGCAAATTAATCTTAATTCATGTGCACTTAATTTTGAAATTTCCTCAACGGAGGGACTACCTGATATAAACGCAGCCACATCATCTTGGGTAATAACCATGATGGCTAGTTAATAAAAAAAATATATATATAAAACAAAAGAATATCACAAGTGTCAAAAGGTCGTTAGTGAATCCTGGCAAGGTCGCCAAAGCTGTTACGCCGTCTCTTAATTTACTTAAATATCCAGGTTCTAGGCGTAACCAAACAAAAAGTGAAGTAAATTAAAAGAGAATAAAAATAAATAAAGTAAACCTTTAAGAATTTAATTGATTAAATATTAACACAATAAAGAGCCTCGTAGGCTGTCACAACAAATTGATTCACCATCGAAACTTTTAAGACACAAATGATACAAAACATCGAAACATCAAAAGAATAAAAATAAAGCATTGGATTACGTTAACACTGCATAAACATATAAAAACTAACACTGAAATTAACTAACGTGAAACAACACTGAATTACTTGAATACAACTAAGCAAATACTGATGGACACAAACAGAGACATAAATAGGTACTCACATAGATATACCACATTGGTGGCGACAGGAACAACACAAATAAATTAGGTATAAGTAACAGGTGACGAGTGTCACTCAAAGGATGTGAACTGTATGACAGGAGGACTGAACTAACTCCGTCAGTTGGTGGGTCCTATATATAAGGTCGGTTCCCGCCACGCAACCCGCCGGTGGGTCGTTTAACGATGCAGATGGTCGTTAGAGAACAATTAATAACAGTTAAAACCTTAACAGCACAGGGTTAAGGTGACTAGATTATATAATAGTAAATACAACACATTATTACAGGAATAATATGGAACATGGAAGCATGTTATATAAAAAATATAGAAAAATACGACACGGCCGTAACAATATATATATATATATATATATATATATATATATATATATATATATATATATATATATATATATATATATATATATATATATATATATATATATATATATATATTTCGTTTGCCCAATAGCACGCGGACTTCTACATACAATCAACACCGCAACGCGCCAGGATTCGAACCCACGGCCCACTAGCCCATGACTGTGACCGGGGATTAGCGGTTAGCGTTCCCAGGACACAGTCATGGGCTAGTGGGCCGTGGGTTCGAATTCTGGCGGGTTGAGGTGTTGATTATATATATATATATATATATATATATATATATATATATATATATATATATATATATATATATATATATATATATATATATATATGCTGATAACCACAAGGAAAGGAGAAAACACGAAGTTCCCAAGCGCTTTCGTGTAATTCACATCTTCAGGGGTGAGTACAGACAAAGGAGAAATACATAACAAGGCAAATATATTTATATACAGGAGAGGAAGGTGAGATCAAGTCCACAATAGTCAGGTTATTAGGTAGTGACCCTACTAATCTTCAAAAAGCACCGCAGCAGTCGGTAGTCAGGTCAGATGGTAAGATGACCCAGCCTTCTCACCTGGTTACAAATCTTCTTAATTACGAAATTATCCAGTTTGTACACACCATTACTCAAATTCATGTTGACGGATTCGGTATGTTTAATGAGACTGGATTCTATAATGTTCCTACTGTCAATTGAATTACAAGGTAATATTGAGGAGGCATTATCCCAGTCAATGCAATGCTTATTATCCCTCAAATGAGCAAACAGAGCATTGGATTCCTGGCCTGTCCTAACACTATATTTATGTTGTTTAAGTCTAGTTACAAGATCTTTACCTGTCTGGGCTAAATAAAACATATTACATTTCTTGCAATGAACCTTATGAATGCAGCCACCTGGAACGTCAATGTGGCATTTAAAAACTCATGCACTTCTATTCCCTCCAACACTACAGACACAAACAATGATGGTACACCAACATATGCGCACCTCTTAGACTGGCTTAAAACACTACACTGGGGAATAAAAGTTATACATGATATCAAAATTATTAAGAAAATATTAATTGCATTAAAGGAAGACTAAAGCAACAGTATTACTTACAACAGAAAGGAGGAACTCATCTGAAAACAGTTCCTCATGATCTCATATCCCCTAGTGACACATACACCTTAGAAAACAATAATATCAAAAATATTTAAGGAATATTAACTACACCCAGCAAGACAATATCAGTCACTGAAAAATAGTATCAATATTAGGACATGTTACCTACACACATGAACAGGCCTTAAGGGCACTCAACAGGATGATCTCAGTCACTGAGAAGTAGTATCCACAATATTAAGCAATTATTGATTTCACCATGAACAGGCCTTTAGGACATTCAACAAGTCAACATCAGTCACTGAGAATTGGTATCAAAATATGGAGAAATTATTAACTACACACAGCAAGACAATATCAGTCACTGATAAAATAGTATCAATATTAGGACATGTTACCTATACACATGAACAGGCCTTAAGGGCACTCAACAGGTTAATATCAGTCCCTGAGAATTGGTAATAAACAATATTAAGAAAATTCTTAACTACATGCACTTTCTAAAAACCACCTTACCACTACTATTCATAACATGCATCCCACACGCTCAAAACACATCCATACTGGGACGAGGAAAGTGTCTGAGTATCCAGTGTGTGAAACTTCATTCACTCTAGACTGCCTCAGCTTACACTCAGTACATCCATGGACAGAAAGAGAGGAGAATGTCAGCTGAGGGAATGGTTCTATTTTCCCGTCCGGTAGCTAATACTTCTAACTGACCGAAGCCACGTGGTGTTGTGACCCCACGTGGGAAGAACTGATCAACCACTGCTGATGTTGGTCCCACGTAGTTTCCGTTGTCCGGAGCACTCGTTCCCTCCAGGGATCCCAGCCAACCTTGCTAACCCGTGACAAGCCTGCTCAGATCGTTCCAATTGTGACAATCGCCAATCATTAATCATCAACGGCAGTCGTCAAACGGCAGTTATCAATCTCAGTCAAGTGGGTTCTGACGAAACCCTGCAATGACCTCCCTGTTAGCTAATGTTAACTTTATCACTGCCCTATCTAAACCCTGTCTGAAATCGAATGAAACTTACTTCTTATACTGCAATGTCACAACACAGGTGACTAGACCACGTGACCGTATTGCCCTGTCCGAACGTAGAGCCCACCTTGTCTGTTAAAGAGCTGTCGTCCAACTGACCGTTCGCCGGCCTTGACCGTCCTCAAGGCGACTTACTGTAGGTTCGTGACCTAAGTTTCGCATAACTAATAACTTTGATGGGACATACGTAACATTATTCAGACTGAGAAACGATCTATTAATAATTTCAAATTCAATAACAACATTTAATTTAATGATTCGGGTCCATTAACGATTCGGTAGATTACATTTAATATTATATAGGCCTGGTTCCAGATGCGCTCACTATGTAGCGTGGGGGAGCCACCATCGCCCCGTCCCGGTCACGTAGACTTGAATGACTCAGCGTACCGCCATCATTGATATTTGTCTAACTATCACGCCTAAATTTCTGATTATCATATATATATATATATATATATATATATATATATATATATATATATATATATATATATATATATATATATATATATATATATATATATATATATATATATATATATATATATATATATATATATATATATATATATATATATATATATATATATATGCTGATAACCACAAGGAAAGAAGAAAACACGAAGTTCCATGTAAGTCAATTGACAGTAGGAACATCATAGAATCTAGTCTTATTAAACATACCGAAGCATTCAACATGAATTTGAGTAACGGCATGTACAAGCTGGACAATTTTGTAATTAAGAAGATTTGTGATCAGGTGAGAAGGCCGGGTCACTTGACCATCTGACCTGACCACCAACCGTTGTGGACCTGGTCTCACCCTCCTCTGTATATATACACCTTGATTTGTATTACTCTCTCTAGTCTGTACTCACCCCTGAAGATGTGAATTACACGAAAGCGCTTGGGAACTTCGTGTTTTCTTCTTTCCTTGTGGTCATCAGCATATATATATGTATATATATATATATATATATATATATATATATATATATATATATATATATATATATATATATATATATATATATATATATATATATATATATATATATATATATATATAATGTGTGTGTGTATATATATATATATATATATATATATATATATATTTATATATATATATATATTGTTACGAGAGTGTCGTATTTTTCTTTTTTTTTCTTATATAACATGCTTCCATGTTGTTCCATATTATTCCTGTAATGATGTGTTATATTTACTATTATATAATTTAGTCACCTTACCCTGTGCTGTTAAGGTTTTAACTGTTATTATTTGTTCAAGCCCATCTTATTTCTTCATTTAGTATTGTAACAAGCAATCTTTGTTTCTCTAACGACCATCTGCATCGTTAAACAACCCATGTTTCACCGGTTGGTCGTATTGGCGGGAAACGACCCTATATATAGTACTCCACCTGTAGTCAGAGTTCAGTCCAGTCCTCTCGTCATTCAGTTCACGTTCTTTTGAGTGACACTTGTCACCTGTTACTTATACTTCATTTTATTTCTGTGTTGTTCCTGTCACCACCAATGTGGTATATCTATGTGAGTACCTATTTATGTCTCTTATGTGTCCATCAGTGCTTGCTTAGTTACATTTAAGTAATTCAGTGTTGTTTCACGTTAGTTAATTTCAGTGTTGGTTATTTTATATGTTTATGCAGTGTTAACGTAATCCAGTGCTTTATTTTTATTCTATATATTTAAGCAGTTCTTTTGATGTTTCGATGTTTTGTATCATTTGTGTCTTAAAGGTTTCGATAGTGAATCAATTTGTTGTGACAGCCTACGAGGCTATTTATTGTGTTAATATTTAATTTAATTAAATTCTTAAAGGTTTTCTTTATTTATTTTTATTCCCTTTTAATTTACTTCACTTTTTTTGTTTGGTTACGCCTAGAACCTGGTTATTAAAGTAAATTAAGAGACGGCGTAACAATATATGTATATATATATATATATATATATATATATATATATATATATATATATATATATATATATATATATATATATATATATATATATATATATATATATATATATATATATATATATATTCAGAAATTCAAAGTAATTTCAAACGCCGCGCTTTGGGCGATGCTGAGTTCAAGGTCGTCTGAGGGAAGACTGTGCTCCCCGCACGTACCGAGAGGTTGTGGAACTAGGCCTATACGATACTAAATGAAATTTACCGAATTTATATGGAGGCGAATTATGAAACTAAATATCAGTTATTAAATAAAAAGTAATGAAAGATCGTTTATCAGTCTGAATAATGTTACGGGTGTCCCAAGAAAGTTATTAGTTAGGCGGAAAATATGTCACGTAGGCCTAAGCTAACGCCTTGAGAGGACAAGAGGCTGGATAGTCCTCAGTCACGGGAAAGCTATCGGACCAACAAGACTTCCCTGCCCGTCCGTCCACAGAAATAGTCACGTGGCCTAGTCACCTGTGTTGCGCTATTGCAGTATGACAAATAAGTCTCATTCGATCTCAGATAGGGGTTAGATAGGGCAGTGATAAAGTTATCAAGAGCTAACAGTTAGTTAATTTCAGGGTTTCCGTCAGAACTCAGTTGACTGCGAGAGTGATGACTGCGAGAGATTGACTGCCGTTTTAGACTGCCGTTGATGATTGAGGATTGGCGATTGTCGCCGTTGGACCGATCAGTGTAGGCCTGTCACTGTTAGCGGGGTAGCAAAGAGGCTCTTGTGTGAACCTAGCCGTCTGGGTGCCCAGCTAACGACGGGACGATCGTTGGGGTCATCAGCACTCCTCTACCTCGGCTCACAATACTACATATCTCAAGCAGCTTAGTGAAACCCTTTTGCTAACGGGAAGCTAAAGCTTCACTCAACTGTACAAGGTCTGATTGGCTCACTCCCTTCCGCTTCATGGATGTAATGGGGGTAAAGTGAAGCCAGCTGAGTGATACAGGGTCGCACACTGGGGCCAAGAGTCAGTGGAGTTTAGAGGTACACTTTCCAAGGTGGAGAAAGGCTGATTTGGGCCTTAAACTACGGGTGCCTTTTGGTTGTGCCTTAAACGACTACGGAGTGCAGGTGGAATCTGTGTGTGTGTGTGTTAGGTTAGGAAGCATGGTTCACGGGTATTGGTGGACTCAGTAACTTCTTAATAATAGTGACAATATTTTTGTGTGTAGTTAATACTATTTTTTCAGTTACTAATGTATGCTGTGTGCATTTAATATTTCTTTATAATCTCAATCTCAGATATAACCTTTGTTCCCCAGAGTAGTGTTTAAGTTAGGTTAGGAAGTGTGTATCTGTTGGGGTAATATAATTTTGTTGAGCGCCCTGAAGGCCTATTTAGGGTGGAGTTAATAAGTTCTGATTTTTATACCATTTTCTCAGTGCTGGATATAATTTTGGTGAGTGCCCTTAAGGCCTATTCATTATAGAGTTATTAATTTCTTATTTTTTTAATACCATTTTCTCAGTGATTGATATTTTGTTGAAAGCCCTTAAGGCCTGGTTCATGTGTGCAAGCAACATTTCTTTATACTTTAAACTTATTGTCCTCTAATGAAGCATTGCCTGCGTTTCTAATAATTTCAACATCATGTATAACTTTTATTCCCCAGAGTAGTATTTTAAGTTCAGGTTAAGAAGTGCGCATATTGGTGTACCATTATTTGATTATATTTGTAGTGTTGGAGGGAATATAAGTGTAAATTTTACAGAGTGTCTCATTCATCCCAGTCACAGACGCTATCCTTCCACGGGTCACGGACAATTCATTTTGTTTAGTAAATTTAAGTGTTCTTGTGCTGGTTCGGGATTTCTCTGAAAGGGGGGCTTCCACTGTATGTATATTCTGTATGCTGTATTTATATTATGTATGTATTTTATGTATGTGCTCCATTTATGTACTATTTATTCAGCCTAGCTAGTAGCGTGTGGCAATGTATTTATCAATTTCCCACATGCCTAATTAATGTGCCTGGCGACATATGGAAGCTGTTAATGTATCACTTCCCATACGTCGCCTAGAGAGCAGTTGACCAGCAGACAGGTTGAGGAGCACTACTCCCCTTGTGTACATATCTCTTATCCAGTAAATAGAACCTATAAAAACTATACAAGTTTTTGTGTTCGCTCCTGTATATAGAACCTGATAACCAGAACACGAGCATGGCGCAGTGTCTAGTTTTACTGGATAATTACGAGTGAAGTGCAAAGTTTGTGGAAAGCCCACTCTCTGCGTCAACTCAACTCACTCCTCGAAGAATTTTTAGCAACTTTGAGCAGTGTCAGTGTCAGTGATTTTCTGTGCAGCGTTTAGTGCATTGTGTGTTTCGTGCCATAAATGTGTGACCTTGTTCTAAAGGATTCCCAAGGTACACGGCATGTTCTGGGCATTTGTAAGGAGTAAAGTTTTTCTCATCCTCCTCTCTCCATGTCTAGCGGGTAACTGACGCTCATCGTCGTCTCCATACCCCCTCACAGCTCGAGGCCCCTCGTGGCGAGACGCTCTCGCCCGCCCGGCACACACACTCACTGACATCGGCGATTCCCTTATATATATTTTATATATCTACTTATCTGTGTATTTAATTAATTTTTTGTCTGAGATCTTGTTGATAGGACGGGCTGACCGGTCAACACTGATTTAGACACAGTACACAGATGAAGTAGTTTTGTCTCGTGTTTTGCGCAGTCGTGGAGCCAACGCCCGGATGAATCAGTCGGATGATAGCTCCGTAGAGATGGATGACCAGGCTGACCATGACGCCCCAGCTACCACAACATCGCGCAGCCCTTCACCTCGATATTCAGCGTTGTCTCCAGAGATAATTGCTTTAATGAATTTTATGAGAGATGAAAGGCGCGAGGTTGAAGCTAACAGACGTGTGGCAGACGAACGCAGAAAACAAGCAGAGGCAGAGAGAGACCACCAACGGAGATTGGAAGACAGTGCACGGTTTGAAGCCTTGATATCTCGCCTCACTGTTAACCAGGCCCCTGGCTCTAACACTGCCTCGGTACTGACTGGTTCAGATACCTCATCAATGCTCTCTTCACGCCCACCAGCCCCACCTAAAGCGGCAGCTCAAACACCGCCCATCTTGAAGCCTGATGTGAATTTCCAGACTTTTCGTGAATGGCGGCGACGGTGGACTGATTATGCTACAATGGTGGATCTCCAGAGTTTGTCACAGCCTAAACAACTCATTCAGCTACGTATGTGCCTGTCCTTGGAAACTCAGCGTGTCTTAGAACATACGTTGCAGGTACCTCCGACCTCTTCGTTGTCTGTAGAGGAGGTACTGGATATTCTACAACGGTACATCAAAGGGCAGCGGAATGAAGCTCTGCGCAGGAGGGAATTGTTTAGCTGCAGGCAGATGGAGGGTGAGTCTTTTGACACCTTTTATGTACGTCTTAAGAGAGCCTCGGAAGAGGTAGATATATGTCTAGGCCACCACCAGCAGTGCGAGGAGACCCAGTTGAAGCAGGTGATCCTCATGGGTGTTAAGGACGAGGAGCTTGTCCAACGCCTCACCTCCCTCGACTCTTCCTCTTCTCTTAAGGATGTGTTGACGATATGTCGCTCCTATGAGGCTGCCAGGTGTGCCACCTCTGCCATCCGAGCTCCCCCTACAGTTGTACGCGCTGTGTCCCGGTACAAGAAGGACAAAAAGTCTGCTCCTACGCCTTCGCCCACCACGTCCACGCCTGGTTCATTTTGTAACAACTGTGGTAAGCAGCACGGAACACAGGTGTGTCCAGCTGCTGAGTCTACTTGCAACAGTTGTGACCGTAAGGACCACTGGTCACTCACAGTACGGTGCCCAGCTAAACGCGTCCAGTGCAATGTGTGCGGTCGTCTGGGCCACTATGACAAGTGTTGCCCATCCAACAAACCCAAGGGACAGCGTCGGCGGAAGCTTCAGCGCCCTTCCACCAGTGAGGACCGACCACAGTCTGCCAATCAGAAGCATGACGACCCTGGACAACGCTCGAGCCATATTAGGAATGTGTGCTCCCCCCCCGCGTCCCAGGACCAAAGTCCCCCAGTACATCAGTGTCATCGTGACCTACGGCAGTGTGTCATCCCGTCTTCAGATGTTGCCCGACACCGGCGCTGATGCTAGAGTCATCGGTCCCCAGCATTTGCAATGCTTGGGGCTCTCTCCAAGTGATCTAGGACCGCCCCCCAAGGATCTCCGCTTCACGGCAGATGGGTCACAGATGGTCCCAGCCCTAGGTTCACTCCAAGCA
>NW_024733899.1:0-3694 GCF_018991925.1 Homarus americanus | reverse complement strand
CGATCAGGGGACATTGTCATACTCGATCAGGTGCCTTTATTATACTCGATCAGGGGACTTTGTTGTACTCGATCAGGGGACTTTGTTATATTCGATAAGGGGACTTTGTTATACTGGATCATGGGACTTTGTTATACTCGATGAGTGGCCTTTGTTATACTCGATGAGGGGATTCTGTTATCCTCGATCAGCGGACTCTGTAATACTCGATGAGGGGACTTTGTTAAACTCGAAAAGTGGCCTTTGTTATACTCTTTTAGAGGCCTTTGTTATACTCGAACAGGGGCCTTTGTTAAACTCGATCAAAGGCCTTTGTTATACTCGTTGAGGCGCCTTTGTTATATTCGATTAGGGGCCTTTGTTATACTCGACCAGGGGACTTTGTTATACTCGATCATGGGACTTTGTTATACTCGATCAGGGGCCTTTGTTTTACTCGATATGGGGCCTTTGTTATACTCGATCAGGGAACTTTGTTATACTCGATCAAGGGACTTTGTTGCATATTCGATGAGGGACTTTGTTATACTCGATCATCGGACTTTGTTATACTCGATCAGGGGCGCTGATATACTCGATCAAGACGCTGTTTTTACTCGATCAGGAACTTTGTTATACTCGATCAGGGACTTTGTTATATTCGATGAGGGGACTTTGTTATACTCGATCATGGGACTTTGTTACACTCGATGAGGTGCCTTTGTTATACTCGATCATGGGACTTTGTCATACTCGATCAGGGGACTTTGTTACACTCGATGAGGGGACTTTGCTCTACTCGATTAGGGGACTTTGTTATACTCGATCAGGGGACTTTGTTATATTCGATGAAGGGACTTTGTTATACTCGATCATCGGACTTTGTTATACTCGTTCAGGGGCCTTTGTTATACTCGATCAGGGGCCTTTGTTATACTCGACCAGGGGCCTTTGTTATACTCGACCAGGGGTCTTTGTTATACTCGATCAGGGGACTTTGTTATTCTCGATCAGGGGGACTTTTTTATATTCGATCCAGGGCCTTTGTTATACTCGACCAGGGGACTTTGTTATACTCGATCAGGGGCTTTTGTTAAACTCAATTAGGGGCCTTTTTTACACTCAATCAGGGGACTTTCTTACACTCGATGAGGGGACTTTGCTCTACTCGATTAGGGGACTTTGTTATACTCGATCAGGGGACTTTGTTATATTCGATGAGGGGACTTTGTTATACTCGATCATCGGACTTTGTTATACTCGATCAGGGGCCTTTGTAATACTCGATCAGGGGCCTTTGTTATACTCGACCAGGGGTCTTTGTTATACTCGATCGAGGACTCATTCCTATTCGATGAGGGACTTTGTTTATACTCGATGGCGGGACTTTGTTATACTCGAACAGGGGCCTTTGTTAAACTCGATCAAAGGCTTTTGTTATTCTCGATTAGAGGACTTTGTTAAACTCGATGAGGAGACTTTGTTATACTCGATGAGGGGCCTTTGTTATACTCGATGAGGGGATTCTGTTATACTCGATCATGGGACTTTGTTATACTCGATGAGGGGCCTTTGTTATACTCGATGAGGGGACTTTGTTCTACTCGATCAGGGGACATTCTTATACTCGATCAGGGGACTTTGTTATATTCGATGAGGGGACTTTGTTATACTCGATCATGGGACTTTGTTATACTCGATCATGGGGCATTTGTTATACTCGATCAGGGGACTTTGTTATACTCGATCAGGGGACTTTGTTATACTCGGTGAGAGGACTTTGTTATACTCGATCAGGGGACTTTGTTAACCTCGATCAGAGGCCTTTGTTATACTCGATCAGGGGACTTTGTTATACTCGATCAGGGAACTTTGAAATACTCGATCAGGGCCCTTTGTTATACTCGTTCAGGCGCCTTTGTTATATTCGATTAGGGACCTTTGTTCTACTCGATCAGGGGACTTTGTTATACTCGATCAGGGTGACTTTGTTATATTCGATGAGGGGACTTTGTTATACTCGATCATGGAACTTTGTTATACTCGATCAGGGGCCTTTGTTATACTCGATCAGGGGCCTTTGTTATTCTCGATCAGGGAACTTTGTTATACTCGATCAGGCGACTTTGTTATATTCGATGAGGGGACTTTGTTATACTCGATCATGGGACTTTGTTACACTCGATGAGGGACCTTTGTTATACTCGATGAGGGGACTTTGTTCTACTCGATAAGGGGACTTTGTTATACTCGATCAGGGGACTTTGTTATACTCGATCAGGGGACTTTCTTATACTCGTTCGGGGGATTTTGTTATACTCGATCAGGCGAATTTGTTATACTTGATCAGGGGCCTTTGTTAAACTCGATTAGGGGCCTTTGTTATACTCAACCAGGGCACTTTGTTATACTCGATGAGGGGCCTTTGTTAAACTCGATCAGAGGCCTTTGTTATACTCGATCAGGGGACTTTGTTATACTCGATCAGGGGACTTTGTTACACTCGATTAGGGAAGTCTGTTATACTCGAGCAGGGGACTCTGTTATACTCGATCAGAGGACTTTGTTCTACTCGATCAGGGGCCTTTGTTATACTCGATCAGGGGACTTTGTTGTACTCGAAAAGTGGCCTTTGTTATACTCTTTTAGAGGCCTTTGTTGTACTCGATCAGTGGCCTTTGTTATACTCGATGAGAGGCATTTGTTATACTCGATCAGGGAATTTTGTTATACTCGATCAGGGGACTTTGTTATATTCGATGAGGGGACTTTGTTATACTCGATCATGGGACTTTGTTACACTCGATGAGGGGCCTTTGTTATATTCGATGAGGGGACTTTGTTATACTCGATCATGGGACTTTATTTACACTCATTGAAGACCTTTGTTATACTCGACCAGGGAACTTTTGTTATACTCGATCAGGGGCTTTTGTTAAACTCGATCAGGGGCCTTTGTTATACTCGATCCAGGGGCCTTTGTTATACTCGATCAGGAACTTTGTTATACTCGATCAGGGGACTTTGTTATATTCGATGAGGGACTTTGTTATACTCGATCATGGGACTTGCTGTTACCTCGATGAGGTGTCTTTTTGTTATTCTCGATCATGAAGTTTTGTCATACTCGATCGGGGACTTTGTTGTTACACACTCGATGAGGGACTTTTGCTCTACTCGATTAGGGACTTTGTTATACTCGATCATGGGACTTTGTTTACGCTCGATGAGGGGCCTTTTGTTATACTCGATAAGGGACTTTTGTTCTACTCGATCAGGGGACTTTGTTATACTCGATCGAGGGGACTTTGTTATATTCTATGAGGACTGTTATACTCGATCATGGGACTTTGTTATACTCGATGAGAGACGCTGTTATACTCGATCAGGGCCTTTGTTATACTCGATAAGGAACTTTGTTATACTCGATCAGGGGACTTTGTTATATTCGATGAGGGACTTTGTTATACTCGATCATGGGACTTTGTTACACTCGATGTGGGGCCTATGTTATACTTCGATGGGGGGACTTTGCTCTACTCGATTAGGGGACTTTGTTATACTCGATCAGGGGACTTTGTTATATTCGATGAGGGGACTTTGTTATACTCGTCATGGGACTTTTGTTATACCCGATCAAGGGGCCTTTGTTATATACTCGACCAGGGCGCTGTTATACTCGACCAGTGGTCTTTGTTATTCTCGATCAGTGGCC
>NW_024733898.1:0-20335 GCF_018991925.1 Homarus americanus | reverse complement strand
TAGGTTGTGTTAGATTAGGTTAGTTATTAGTTGGAGTAAGCTGGAGTTAAGATTCTTCTGGATATACAAAACACTAAAGTTATTATCCAGCGTAATCCTCCCACTCACCCCAGCAAAATGATTCACAATGGAGACTGATCAATGAATGCTTGTGTTGTGATAATAATTCCTCTTATTGATTAACGAACTTTAAATAAAATGGAACAAGGCTGAGTGGTGGTTGTTGAACTGATATAGAAATGTTAAGTGGTAGTAGATATAGTGTAAAATAAGTCATTGAGTGATACTGTAGTTGTGTAGTACCCAAGTTTGGTTCACTTGTATGTTACTGAGGAAATTATTCAATCAGGATATTTTTACAAGGATGATTGGTGTACCTGAAGTTGATGATCGGTTTTTTTTATTATTATTATAATGATTGCCCCTCCTGTAATGAGAATGGCCAGGCCCAAGGGCCACCTAGGCGTGAATTTGTTTAAGGTGTTGAAGCTGTCGCCAACACAACAACCACACCCTGAGTTAATGAGCTGAGTGACACAGTGTCAAGGAATAGTCCGTGGCCAACTGCACTGGCTAACCATTACCCCGTAACACGACGAGCGAATCAATTAACATCCAGGTCCCCAATTACTGTTGGGTAGATAGAGGTAAATGACGCAAAGGAACTTGCTCATGGTCTCACCCTGCCCGGAAATGGAACCCGGGTTCATTCGCTTGCGAGGCGAGCAAGCTGACAATTACACCGTGTGTCGCCAACGTACACACACACACACACACACACACACACACACACACACACACACACACACACATACACACACACACACACGTCTCCTGAAGTAGATATGAGAGAGAGAGAGATCTAAGCAGCTTATTATCATCCTACACCAACAGGAAGCGACAGACAGACAGACAGACAGACACGTCACAACCACCAAGTTTTTCTCAAATTAACATAATCTCTTGTCGTCGTGTCCGTGTGGCTGTCGTGTTTGTCAATCCGTCAATTTCTCTTCTTTCTTCTCTCATGATTATTTCTTCTTTTATTTAATTTTTTTTGTTGATTTTCGTCTTCATTTCTTCATTTAAAATTTTCGTGATTTCTTTCCTTCCCTCTATCCTTCTTTCTTTCCTTCCCTCTATCCTTCTTTCTTTCCTCGTCATCCTCTTTATTTTCACCCTTCCATCATCTTTATCAGTTTTTCAATTTTACCTGTCTCCTTCCTCCCTTCCTTTTCCTATACTCATCTTTCCTTCAACCTTCCCTACTTCATAATTCCTCTCCATCTCTCCCTCTATTCCTTCCTTCATCACCATCATATAAAATCATACTCGCTTCCCCCCTCCCTCCTCCCCCCCCCAAAAAAAATATTCATCCCAACTTAAAAATTCACGTTTCCTGGCCACTGAGATCACCTACCCTGACCTTACCTTTACTTTGACCTGACCTGACCTCTCCCGAATGATGCCTTATACCTTATACCCAAACGATATATACCCATACACCAAATGAAACTCGAAGAGACTGACTATAATGTGTGTGTGTGGATAATAATCTGTTATCATTCAATCAAAAGTTTATAAGGTTTTACAAAGTTGTTTTCATTTTAATGTGGACTGGAGACCCTGTATAATATAAGTTGACTAATACTATACTTATGAGTGGGAGTAAACACTAATTCACATCTCTCTCTCTCTCCCTCTCTCTCTCTCCAGTCTATTTCCCTCGTCTACTCTCTCAATAATATCTTTCTCTCAATCTACATCACTCTCTCTCTCTCTTTCTCTCTCCCAGAATATCAACAGTGAGTAAATATAAATAACCACACGATTTTACAGAATAGGGATATATATGTGTTAGAGAGAGAGAGAGAGAGAGAGAGAGAGATAAACTAACCATGGGACCTGATCTATCACTCATTTGAACCTAACCTAACCTAACCTCAACTATGCTTACAGAACTATTCCCCTCCGTCCCCCCCCCGTAGGCCCCCCAGCCCTTGACTGTAGGAGGAATGGGCGAGATAGGGCAGGAAAGGTCAACTGGGTGAGTATACACAAGGTCAACAGAGGTCAGGAGCCAAGAGGTACAGATCTCCGTGGGTCATGGTGGTCATAGTATATAACTGTACTGTAGAAGGTATTCTCTCTCTCTCTCTCTCTCTCTCTCTCTCTCTCTCACATAACCCCCAAGTTTGTTATGACTCTTCCTGGACAGTGTATTTTTATCTTCAAAAAGGATATGTTATCGTGTATCTCTTGTTAGAACGAGGGAACAAATAATTTATTGAATAATGGCAGGTTGAGGGAGAGGGCGATGTACTCTACAGAACTAAACAAATAATTTTTTGGAAATACATTGTTTTTAACATTCAGTGCCATAATATTCTGACTTGTACTGTTTAACTATAATCTGCCTACGCTACCGTTCACGGGATGAATATGGGTGCACAATAAACTAGCCGCTGTATGTGGCAAAATTCAAAAGCGGATCCCCGCCTTTTTTATTACATACTAGGAAACATCTCACACTCACACACACGTATAGATGATCAGTAAGGAGGAGCCTCGACCTGAGCCCTGACAGAACGTTACAGGTGTACTATTTCGTCAGGCCGGGGTGGTTAGGGAAGTATAAGGAGAGTGATTTTGGAAGAGTATTTCATGTTCCATACAACATATTTTATGGTTTATGTGTGTGTGTGTGTGTGTGTGTGTGTGTGTGTGTGTGTGTGTGTGTGTGTGTGTGTGTGTCTGTCTGTCTGTAATTATGTTAGCTTATGTTTCGTTAGTTATTAGTTGGAGTAAGTTGTCGTGGAGATTTTTCAGGTTAGGTTAGATTAGATTAGGTTAGGTTGTGTTAGATTAGGTTAGGTTAGGTTGTGTTAGATTAGGTTAGTTATTAGTTGGAGTAAACTGGAGTTAAGATTCTTCTGGATATACAAAACACTAAGTTATTATCCAGCATAATCCTCCCACACACCCCAGCAAAATGATTCACAATGGAGACTGATTAATGAATGCTTGTGTTGTGATAATAATTCCTCTTATTGATTAACGAACTTTAGATAAAATGGAACAAGGCTGAGTGATGGTTGTTGAACTGATATAGAAATGTTAAGATATAGTGTAAAATAAGTCATTGAGTGATACTGTAGTTGTGTAGTACACAAGTTTGGTCCACTTGTATGTTACTGAGGAAATTATTCAATCAGGATTTTTTTACAAGGATGATTGGTGTACCTGAAGTTGATGATCGTTTTTTTATTTTTTATTATTATTATTATAATGGTTGCCCCTCCTGTAATGAGAATGGCCAGGCCCAAGGGCCACCTAGGCGTGAATTTGTTTAAGGTGTTGAAGCTGTCGCCAACACAACAACCACACCCTGAGTTAATGAGCTGAGTGACCCAGTGTCAAGGAATAGTCCGTGGCCAACTGCACTGGCTAACCATTACCCCGTAACACGACGCGCGAATCGATTAACATCCAGGTCCCCAATTACTGTTGGGTAGATAGAGGTAAATGACGCAAAGGAACTTGCTCATGGTCAAACCCTGCCCGGAAATGGAACCCTGGTTCATTCGCTTGCGAGGCGAGCAAGCTGACAATTACACAGTGTGTTGCCAACGTACACACACACACACACACACGTCTCCTGAAGTAGATATGAGAGAGAGAGAGAGAGAGAGAGAGAGAGAGAGAGAGAGAGAGAGAGAGAGAGATCTAAGCAGCTTATTATCATCCTACACCAACAGGAAGCGATAGACAGACAGACAGACAGACAGACAGACAGACACATCACAACCACCAAGTTTTTCTCAAATTAACATAATCTCTTGTCGTCGTGTCCGTGTGGCTGTCGTGTTTGTCAATCCAGCAATTTCTCTTCTTTCTTCTCTCTTGATTATTTCTTCTTTTATTTAATTTTTTTTGTTGATTTTCGTCTTCATTTCTTCATTTAAAATTTTCGCGATTTCTTTCCTTCCCTGTATCCTTCTTTCTTTCCTCGCCATCCTCTTTATTTTCACCCTTCCATCATCTTTATCAGTTTTTCAATTTTCCCTGTCTCCTTCCTCCCTTCCTTTTCCTATTCTCATCTTTCCTTCAACCTTCCCTCCTTCATAATTCCTCTCCATCTCTCCCTCTATTCCTTCCTTCATCACCATCATATAAAATCATACTCGCTTCCTCCCCTCCCCCCCCCAAAAAAAATATTCATCCCAACTTAAAAATTCACGTTTCCTGGCCACTGAGATCACCTACCCTGACCTTACCTTTACTTTGACCTGACCTGACCTCTCCCGAATGATGCCTTATACCCAAACGATATATACCCATACACCAAATGAAACTCGAAGAGACTGACTATAATGTGTGTGTGTGGATATTAATCTGTTATCATTAAATCAAAAGTTTATAAGGTTTTACAAAGTTGTTTTCATTTTAATGTAATCTATATCCCTGCATAGCCAGTAAGTTGACTAATACTACCTATGAGTGGGAGTAATCACTAATTCACCTCTCTCTCTCTCTCTCTCTCTCTCTCTCTCTCTCTCTCTCTCTCTCTCCAGTCTATTTCCCTCGTCTTCCCTCTCAATAATATCATTCTCTCAATCTACATCTCTCTCTCTCTCTCTTTCTCTCTCCCAGAATATCAACAGTGAGTAAATATAAATAACCACACGATTTTACAGAATAGGGATATATATGTGTTAGAGAGAGAGAGATAAACTAACCATGGGACCTGATCTATCACTCATTTGAACCTAACCTAACCTAACCTCAACTATGCTTACAGAACTATTCCCCTCCGTTCCCCCCCCCCTCGGCCCCCCAGCCCTTGACTGTAAGAGGAATGGGCAAGATAGGGCAGGAAAGGTCAACTGGGTGAGTATACACAAGGTCAACAGAGGTCAGGAGCCAAGAGGTACAGATCTCCGGGGGTCATGGTGGTCATAGTATATAATTGTACTATAGAAGGTATTGTTTCTCTCTCTCTCTCTCTCTCTCTCAGATAACCCCCAAGTTTGTTATGACTCTTCCTGGACAGTGTATTTTTATCTTCAAATAGGATATGTTATCGTGTATCTCTTGTTAAAACGAGGGAACAAATAATTTATTGAATAATGGCAGGTTGAGGGAGAGGGCGATGTACTCTACACAACTAAACAAATAATTTTTTGGAAATACATTGTTTTTAACATTCAGTGCCATAATATTCTGACTTCTACTGTTTAACTATAATCTGCCTACGCTACCGTTCACGGGATGAATATGGGTGCACAATAAACTAGCCGCTGTATGTGGCAAAATTCAAAAGCGGATCCCCGCCTTTTTTATTACATACTAGGAAACATCTCACTCACACACACACGTATAGATGATCAGTAAGGAGGAGCCTCGACCTGAGCCCTGACAGAACGTTACAGGTGTACTATTTCGTCAGGCCGCGGTTAGGAAGTATATGAGAGTGATTTTGGAAGTTCTATTTATGTTCCATATAACATATTTATGGTTTATGTGTGTGTGTGTGTGTGTGTGTGTGTGTGTGTGTCTGTAATTATGTTAGCTTATGTTTGGTTAGTTATTAGTTGGAGTAAGTTGTCGTGGAGATTTTTCAGGTTAGGTTAGATTAGGTTAGGTTGTGTTAGATAAGGTTAGTTATTAGTTGGAGTAAGCTGGAGTTAAGATTCTTCTGGATATACAAAACACTAAAGTTATTATCCAGCGTAATCCTCCCACACACCCCAGCAAAATGATTCACAATGGAGACTGATTAATGAATGCTTGTGTTGTGATAATATTCCTCTTATTGATTAACGAACTTTAGATAAAATGGAACAAGGCTGAGTGATGGTTGTTGAACTGATATAGAAATGTTAAGTGGTAGTAGATATAGTGTAAAATAAGTCATTGAGTGATACTGTAGTTGTGTAGTACACAAGTTTGGTCCACTTGTATGTTACTGAGGAAATTATTCAATCAGGATTTTTTTACAAGGATGATTGGTGTACCTGAAGTTGATGATCGTTTTTTTTTTATTATTATTATTATAATGGTTGCCCCTACTGTAATGAGAATGGCCAGGCCCAAGGGCCACCTAGGCGTGAATTTGTTTAAGGTGTTGAAGCTGTCGCCAACACAACAACCACACCCTGAGTTAATGAGCTGAGTGACCCAGTGTCAAGGAATAGTCCGTGGCCAACTGCACTGGCTAACCATTACCCTGTAACACGACGCGCGAATCGATTAACATCCAGGTCCCCAATTACTGTTGGGTAGATAGAGGTAAATGACGCAAAGGAACTTGCTCATGGTCTCACCCTGCCCGGAAATGGAACCCGGGTTCATTCGCTTGCGAAGCGAGCAAGCTGACAATTACACCTTGTGTTGCCAACGTGTACCCACACACACACACACACACACACACACACACACGTCTCCTGAAGTAGATATGAGAGAGAGAGAGAGATCTAATCAGCTTATTATCATCATACACCAACAGGAAGCGACAGACAGACAGACACATCACAACCACCAAGTTTTTCTCAAATTAACATAATCTCTTGTCGTCGTGTCCGTGTGGCTGTCGTGTTTGTCAATCCAGCAATTTCTCTTCTTTCTTCTCTCTTGATTATTTATTCTTTTATTTAATTTTTTGTTGATTTTCGTCTTCATTTTTTCATTTAAAATTTTCGTGATTTCTTTCCTTCCCTCTATCCTTCTTTCTTTCCTTCCCTCTATCCTTCTTTCTTTCCTCGCCATCCTCTTTATTTTCACCCTTCCATCATCTTTATCAGTTTTTCAATTTTCCCTGTCTCCTTCCTCCCTTCCTTTTCCTATTCTCATCTTTCCTTCAACCTTCCCTCCTTCATAATTCCTCTCCATCTCTCCCTCTATTCCTTCCTTCATCACCATCATATAAAATCATACTCGCTTCCCCCCTCCCTCCTCCCCCCCCAAAAAAAAATATTCATCCCAACTTAAAAATTCACGTTTCCTGGCCACTGAGATCACCTACCCTGACCTTACCTTTACTTTGACCTGACCTGACCTCTCCCGAATGATGCCTTATACCTTATACCCAAACGATATATACCCATACACCAAATGAAACTCGAAGAGACTGACTATAATGTGTGTGTGTGGATATTAATCTGTTATCATTCAATCAAAAGTTTATAAGGTTTCACAAAGTTGTTTTCATTTTAATGTGGACTGGAGACCCTGTATAATATAAGTTGACTAATACTATACTTATGAGTGGGAGTAAACACTAATTCACATTTCTCTCTCTCTCTCTCTCTCTCTCTCTCTCTCTCTCTCAGTCTATTTCCCTCGTCTACTCTCTCAATAATATCTTTCTCTCAATCTACATCTCTCTCTCTCTCTCTCTCTTTCTCTCTCCCAGAATATCAACAGTGAGTAAATATAAATAACCACACGATTTTACAGAATAGGGATATATATGTGTTAGAGAGAGAGAGAGAGAGATAAACTAACCATGGGACCTGATCTATCACTCATTTGAACCTAACCTAACCTAACCTCAACTATGCTTACAGAACCATTCCCCTCCGTTCCCCCCAGCCCTTGACTGTAGGAGGAATGGGCGAGATAGGGCAGGAAAGGTCAATTGGGTGAGTATACACCAGGCCAACAGAGGTCAGGAGCCAAGAGGTACAGATCTCTGTGGGTCATGGTGGTCATACTATATAACTGTACTGTAGAAGGTATTCTCTCTCTCTCTCTCTCTCTCTCTCTCTCTCTCTCTCTCTCTCTCTCTCTCTCAGATAACCCCCAAGTTTGTTATGACTCTTCCTGGACAGTGTATTTTTATCTTCAAATAGGATATGTTATCGTGTATCTCTTGTTAGAACGAGGGAACAAATAATTTATTGAATAATGGCAGGTTGAGGGAGAGGGCGATGTACTCTACAGAACTAAACAAATAATTTTTTGGAAATACATTGTTTTTAACATTCAGTGCCATAATATTCTGACTTCTACTGTTTAACTATAATCTGCCTACGCTACCGTTCACGGGATGAATATGGGTGCACAATAAACTAGCCGCTGTATGTGGCAAAATTCAAAAGCGGATCCCCGCCTTTTTTATTACATACTAGGAAACATCTCACTCTCACACACACACGTATAGATGATCAGTAAGGAGGAGCCTCGACCTGAGCCCTGACAGAACGTTACAGGTGTACTATTTCGTCAGGCCGCGGTTAGGAAGTATATGAGAGTGATTTTGGAAGTTATATTTATGTTCCATATAACATATTTATGGTTTATGTGTGTGTGTGTGTGTGTGTGTGTGTGACTGTCTGTCTGTCTGTAATTATGTTAGCTTATGTTTGGTTAGTTATTAGTTGGAGTAAGTTGTCGTGGAGATTTTTCAGGTTAGGTTAGATTAGATTAGGTTAGGTTGTGTTAGATTAGGTTAGTTATTAGTTGGAGTAAACTGGAGTTAAGATTCTTCTGGATATACAAAACACTAAAGTTATTATCCAGCGTAATCCTCCCACACACCCCAGCAAAATGATTCACAATGGAGACTGATTAATGAATGCTTGTGTTGTGATAATAATTCCTCTTATTGATTAACGAACTTTAAATAAAATGGAACAAGGTTGAGTGATGGTTGTTGAACTGATATAGAAACGTTAAGTGGTAGTAGATATAGTGTAAAATAAGTCATTGAGTGATACTGTAGTTGTGTAGTACCCAAGTTTGGTTCACTTGTATGTTACTGAGGAAATTATTCAATCAGGATTTTTTTACAAGGATGATTGGTGTACCTGAAGTTGATGATCGGTTTTTTTTTTTTTATTATAATGGTTGCCCCTCCTGTAATGAGAATGGCCAGGCCCAAGGGCCACCTAGGCGTGAATTTGTTTAAGGTGTTGAAGCTGTCGCCAACACAACAACCACACCCTGAGTTAATGAGCTGAGTGACCCAGTGTCAAGGAATAGTCCGTGGCCAACTGCACTGGCTAACCATTACCCCGTAACACGACGCGCGAATCGATTAACATCCAGGTCCCCAATTACTGTTGGGTAGATAGAGGTAAATGACGCAAAGGAACTTGCTCATGGTCTCACCCTGCCCGGAAATGGAACCCGGGTTCATTCGCTTGCGAGGCGAGCAAGCTGACAATTACACCGTGTGTCGCCAACGTACACACACACAAACACACACACACACGTCTCCTGAAGTAGATATGAGAGAGAGAGAGAGAGAGAGAGAGAGAGAGAGAGAGAGAGAGAGATCTAATCAGCTTATTATCATCCTACACCAACAGGAAGCGACAGACAGACACGTCACAACCACCAAGTTTTTCTCAAATTAACATAATCTCTTGTCGTCGTGTCCGTGTGGCTGTCGTGTTTGTCAATCCAGCAATTTCTCTTCTTTCTTCTCTCTTGATTATTTCTTCTTTTATTTAATTTTTTTGTTGATTTTCGTCTTCATTTCTTCATTTAAAGTTTTCGTGATTTCTTTCCTTCCCTCTATCCTTCTTTCTTTCCTTCCCTCTATCCTTCTTTCTTTCCTCGCCATCCTCTTTATTTTCACCCTTCCATCATCTTTATCAGTTTTTCAATTTTCCCTGTCTCCTTCCTCCCTTCCTTTTCCTATTCTCATCTTTCCTTCAACCTTCCCTCCTTCATAATTCCTCTCCATCTCTCCCTCTATTCCTTCCTTCATCACCATCATATAAAATCATACTCGCTTCCCCCCTCCCTCCTCCCCCCCCCAAAAAAAAATATTCATCCCAACTTAAAAATTCACGTTTCCTGGCCACTGATATCACCTACCCTGACCTTACCTTTACTTTGACCTGACCTGACCTCTCCCGAATGATGCCTTATACCTTATACCCAAACGATATATACCCACACACCAAATGAAACTCGAAGAGACTGACTATAATGTGTGTGTGTGGATATTAATCTGTTATCATTCAATCAAAAGTTTATAAGGTTTTACAAAGTTGTTTTCATTTTAATGTGGACTGGAGACCCTGTATAATATAAGTTGACTAATACTATACTTATGAGTGGGAGTAAACACTAATTCACATTTCTCTCTCTCTCTCTCTCTCTCTCTCTCTCCAGTCTATTTCCCTCGTCTACTCTCTCAATAATATCATTCTCTCAATCTCTCACTCTCTCTCTCTCTCTCTCTCTCTCTCCAGTCTATTTTCCTCGTCTACTCTCTCAATAATATCTTTCTCTCAATCTACATCTCTCTCTCTCTCTCTTTCTCTCTCCCGGAATATCAACAGTGAGTAAATATAAATAACCACACGATTTTACAGAATAGGGATATATATGTGTTAGAGAGAGAGAGAGAGAGAGAGAGAGAGAGATAAACTAACCATGGGACCTGATCTATCACTCATTTGAACCTAACCTAACCTGACCTCAACTATGCTTACAGAACCATTCCCCTAAGTCCCCCCCCCCTCGGCCCCCCAGCCCTTGACTGTAGGAGGAATGGGCGAGATAGGGCAGGAAAGGTCAACTGGGTGAGTATACACAAGGTCAACAGAGGTCAGGAGCCAAGAGGTACAGATCTCCGTGGGTCATGGTGGTCATACTATATAACTGTACTGTAGAAGGTATTGTTTCTCTCTCTCTCTCTCTCTCTCTCTCTCAGATAACCCCCAAGTTTGTTATGACTCTTCCTGGACAGTGTATTTTTATCTTCAAATAGGATATGTTATCGTGTATCTCTTGTTAGAACGAGGGAACAAATAATTTATTGAATAATGGCAGGTTGAGGGAGAGGGCGATGTACTGTACACAACTAAACAAATAATTTTTTGGAAATACATTGTTTTTAACATTCAGTGCCATAATATTCTGACTTCTACTGTTTAACTATAATCTGCCTACGCTACCGTTCACGGGATGAATATGGGTGCACAATAAACTAGCCGCTGTATGTGGCAAAATTCAAAAGCGGATCCCCGCCTTTTTTATTACATACTAGGAAACATCTCACACTCACACACACACGTATAGATGATCAGTAAGGAGGAGCCTCGACCTGAGCCCTGACAGAACGTTACAGGTGTACTATTTCGTCAGGCCGCGGTTAGGAAGTATATGAGAGTGATTTTGGAAGTTATATTTATGTTCCATATAACATATTTATGGTTTATGTGTGTGTGTGTGTGTGTGTGTGTGTGTGTGTGTGTGTGTGTGTGTCTGTGTGTGTGTCTGTGTGTGTGTGTGTCTGTGTGTGTGTCTGTGTGTGTGTCTGTAATTATGTTAGCTTATGTTTGGTTAGTTATTAGTTGGAGTAAGTTGTCGTGGAGATTTTTCAGGTTAGGTTAGATTAGATTAGGTTAGGTTGTGTTAGATTAGGTTAGTTATTAGTTGGAGTAAGCTGGAGTTAAGATTCTTCTGGATATACAAAACACTAAAGTTATTATCCAGCGTAATCCTCCCACTCACCCCAGCAAAATGATTCACAATGGAGACTGATCAATGAATGCTTGTGTTGTGATAATAATTCCTCTTATTGATTAACGAACTTTAAATAAAATGGAACAAGGCTGAGTGGTGGTTGTTGAACTGATATAGAAATGTTAAGTGGTAGTAGATATAGTGTAAAATAAGTCATTGAGTGATACTGTAGTTGTGTAGTACCCAAGTTTGGTTCACTTGTATGTTACTGAGGAAATTATTCAATCAGGCTTATTGTCTGACAGGTCTCGTCTCTCTTATGGCATTTGGCTGAATTAAGGTATTAAGTTTTCATAAATTTTAAACTATTACACTTTGGTTATATTACGACATATTAAACGATTACAGTGTTATATTACGACATATTAAACGATCACATTGTCTATATAACGACATATCACCAATAAAAGAAAATATATAGTTTTTGTATATGTTTATCGCTAAACATTATTTATGTGTTTCTGAATAATATAGCTGATTAATCAATGTTATTCATCACATATCACTTTAATAAGTCCTAACCTTATATAACATGTTTACCATCACGTGACACAGACAGACTCTCTCTCTGAGGTAAAACGGAGTTAGATACACGTCTCTCTCTCTCTCTCTCTCTCTCTCATGATCTGACATAACTCTTGGAAACTTCTGAATTAAACACCAGTAATATATCTTTGTACGATAGTTCCCCTTATGTTGTTAAATATGTATAAACTATTGAGAAATAATTAACAAAATAGTTACGTAACATCAAGTGTGTGTGTGTGTGTGTGTGTGTGCGCGTAATAAGGAGGACTAACAATCTTCACCTTACTGTAAGATCCTCCCACTTCACTACACATATCAACAGTAATCTGAAAATAAACCAGAGTAGAACATGTTCCCGCCTTGTTATCCTGTTAATTACGTTTGCGTGTCAATTGGTCGTTAACACCACCAGGTAACGTAATTACTAACGAAGTAATTTTATCTTCGAGGATTGTAATGCATGTTCCATTATTCTTAATTCCTTTGGCCAGACCACCAAATTGTTTCGCCCAGGTAATGATGATACAGGTGGACAGTTATGTTATGTATTTAAAAACGAAAATTTCATATGGTGCCGGAGTGTGTGTGTGTGTGTGTGTGTGTGTAGGTAGGTAAACAGCAGAGGTAGTGAAGCTTCTTGTCATAAACCATGTACACCTCCCTCCTATTCTGTGTATTACATGTTAGTTGTGTCTTTATCGTGTTGGTCATTTATCACTTATAAGTTAACACCCCCCCCGTATTGTTATTTTGTTCTACTCATTCTCTTACACTTATTTCTCTACGTACTTAGGAGTAACATCGAGTCAAATCTTTTTCTAATTAATATTTCAGGTTTTACATATTCGTGCATAGGATCTTTACTCATTACTAAATCTTACCTTTATATATAGGACAATTTCCCCCATAATTACGAACTTTTACTTCAATACATCAACGTTTTGTCCGTAAATTGTTTTTGGTTATTTCTTACACCCAAAATAATTAAGTTACGATATATTTTGAAGTTCATCGGGAATGTAGTTTATAAATATGACCACTTGATTGTTAGGTTAGGTTAGGTTAGGTTAGGTTAGGTTAGGTTAAGTTAAGTTTGGCCGTAGGTATAGTGTCTGGCCCGGTGAGCGAGGTATGGCTGTCAAAACGGGTCACAGTTTTATTTATCTCAAGTTGTTTATTTCTATTTTATAAACTAAAAAGAGTCAACAACATTTTCTTTATACACCAGTGTACAGTATAGTACGAGTATACAGTGTTGTGTATGGTGTATAACGAGGCCGCTCCTGTGTATGATGTCTTTGTCTTGTTGTGTATGTCTGTATTGTTACTCGTATGATGTACTGTATGGTAGGGTTGCCATCACTCAGTTTAAGATAACTTTAATCGCTAGATTTAAGGTCCCCTAAAAATGTTGTCGGTCGCTGTTCATAATTCAATCTGTCTACTCTGATTGGATCTAATTTCATGGATCTCTAGTTATTATCAATCATCTCTTTATTTTTTATGACAATTCGTGAAACTTTACATTTTAGTTTTTAATTAGTTTTTCGCTCAGTGAATCTCATTTGTCTCTTGAAATTTAACTTCTGTTTGATTCTTGACGTAATTATCTGACGTGGTACTATATTTTATTATTGTTAAGTTTACACACACACACACACACACACACCACACACACACACACCGTCTCTCTCACTCTGTTGTTTAAGGTGAAAAAGTGTGAGAAAGTTTACACACATTAGGTGGGAAAATGTTCCTCACTTTGCGGGCCTCGATAGGGTAAATGATCTCATCTCGTGTCCCCAGAGTGAAGAAAAACGTCTCGTGTTTGAGTCGGTGAGGCAGCAAACATTCCTTACGCTGTGAGCTGAGAGTTAAGCTAAAGTGCCTGGATACATACATACATACATCGTTGTTCAGATAGATATTTAGTAAAATCGTATTACATGTTCACAATGATTCAGCACGTACTGTATAAACAATATACATACTGTAGACAGTGTAGACATACAGCTGAAGTCTTTTAAACACGTAATGATGTTGGTAATTACACTTGTCCACAACGATCAGAAATTATATAGAACTCTTTATCATTGTTCTAGACATTGGGGAAAATGTTCTAGTTTCTATTAGTAAATCTGAAGGTAAGTTTCATCTCTTGTGTTCAATGAAGTTGGAATAGGTTGAGACTGAGTTATTTGCGAGGCGAATTGTGTGTTTTCATCCCTGGAAAAATATGTACTCAAGGAAGAATTTGGGAAAAATAGTAGGTTTAAAATGCTGAGTTTGGTGAATTTTCCATCTAAGAAGTTGAATAAGTCGACTGTTTGTTTATGGTGTGGCAAGATATTACACCTCTCCCTTCCCTTCCCTTCCCTTCCCTTCCCTTCCCTTCCCCTCCCTTCCCCTCCCCTCCCATCATCGTGTGAATTCTGCTTCAATTTGTTTTCTTATGCATGAGTGAAGTAGATTTTCATGTCATTGTTACATCACTGTTGAACATGCACAGTTGTTATGGGAAGTGTTAGGGAGGGAAGGATGAAAGAAGAGGGAGGGGAAGGGGAGAGAGTGAGGAGGAGGGAGGACAAATGGGAGAGAGAGAGGACAGGTGGAGGCGGGGAGGACAGGTGGAGGCGGGAGAGGACAGGTGGAGGCGGGGAGGACAGGTGGGGGCAGGGGAGGACAGGTGTAGGCGGCGTCACCTACGTTAACCTCTTACTGCTGATAATTCCTTTCATTTTCCACCTGAACTCTAATACTGCATTTATCTATAACTAAATACGGTAATTATTCAGTCAACACCGCCATTCGATTTATACCAACTTTTAATATCGCGTTACCTTAAAAAATTGAATTTCAATATGGGAAACAACCTGATTCTCCCAAGAAAGAACTATTATATTATCGGTAAATTTTCAGTTTCAGCCCCAACTACTGTTCGATCATGAATACCCTATTATCACCATTATTAGTCCTAGTTTATTATACCATATAAAGTTCTTTCCCGAAAACGTATCTTACCTTGTGTGTATTTTATAGATGATGGGAGTTGTTTCAGCGTTGAGAAACAACACCTTGTGAAGTGTCAGTCAGAGAAGTTCAAAAGGAAATTTTCTCCTTTTTACTAAAATCTTCAACAATTAAGCCGTTCGGTGACAACTTATCTTCAGTAATGTCAACGGCTTAAAATATTAATTTTTGTTTTGTTTTTTAATGGTTCAAGTACACGAGATTGTATCTTTTTTCTAACCGAGAAACACCCACACACACACACACACACGTCGACGTCATCAGCCTCGCCTATTACCATTGGTCACAAGTTCTTGACGTCATCAGCCTCGCCTATTCTCATTGGTCAGAAGTTCTTGACGTCATCAGCCTCGCCTATTCTCATTGGTCACAAGTTCTTGTCGAAAACTTATAAGTTGGTTCATTATTGGAAATATTAATTATTCTGTACAGCATTAATATCAGATTATTACGGAAAATAAGTACTATACAGTTAAGTGTATTCAACTTATTCAATGATTTTGTTATTAATAATCTCTTTTGTCTTGTTTTTTAATTTATTGATAACTTATCGACATGAATCACCACTATTGTTTTCGTTTGTAATCAAAATTAAAAACAGCTGAAAGATCTGATACATTCCTAGTTGAATTATCATTTATTTTTATTGCTTGAATATAACAAATTTGTTTATCGTAGAGAGTATTAGTTTTAAATTCATTTATATAGAAACATCCTCACTGTGTTATGTCGGTACTTAGGAATTTTGATTTAACTCTTTAATTCGTACAAAAAAAATATGTAACTATTCGTTCCATAACTTTTGAATAGTTGCTATGCTTGTAGTTTTTATGAATCATAATTAAGAAAGAATAGAAGATGAGCTATTATAAAGAGTAAGTCAGTGAAGGCATATACAGTACATAGAGAATATTAAACAATTATTCCTCATCTTATGAAACACGGACATAACCAACATGTAGTTGCCAGTTTGGGTTTTGGTTTTGTTTTTGCGGGAAATAGCCTATCCGGGCACAGGTGCATATTTTCCGTAATAACCTGATTTTAATGCTTTAAAGATTAATTAATATTTCCAATAATGAACCAAATTCAAATTTTTCGACAAGAACTTCCGACCAATGAGAGCAAGCCTGGCTGATGACGTCATAAACGTTAATATTATGTGTGTTTTCTCGCTCAGCAAAAACAAAACAAAATCTCTTGTACTCGACTCCAGTTTGTAAAAACTTGGAACATTTTGAATAGAGCACATAACAGAGGATAAATTATCACCAAGAGACTTATAGTTGAAGAAGAACAGTGACTTGTAAAAATCTCAGACTGACGCTCAAGGAGGTGAAGTTTCTCGTAACTGAAAAAATATCTTTCATCTCCAATAAAAAAAGGTAATATACCTTTCAGGACAGATTTTGTTTTATATTGCTTAAGTAATATTAACATATAATTGTAGTAGTGGTGCTCCAAGTGTAAAATGAACAGCAGTAAATGATTAACATAGTCAGGTGTCCTCGGCTGTTGTATTCGTAATTCAAGATATCTGGAGGTGCCGTGCTCTGTCGTGTCCTTTAAGACCCGTGGCTGTCCTTAATATCCCAAACCATATGGGGTAGTTTATTGTCTGCCTCTCCTTTACCTAACGGCCACCTACTAGAGGTGGCCAAGTCAAGGGAAGACCAGTGGCCTGTGTAGGATCCCTCCATTGATCTTGTTAATTTTGTCTAGGGCTATTTTGAAGCCCAGTACTGTTCTCGATTCCACGGCTTGAGCTGGGAGAACGTCCCATAGATCTATCACTCTCTGTCACTCTATGTGAAGAAGTATTTCCTTGTGTTCGTTCTGCATGATAGCTTGGTGAGCTTGAAGTTGTCCCTTCGCGTTGTCCCTTTCAAGATTTTAATTGTTTTAATGAGATCTGTTCTATTGGGCTTTTTTCTGAATAGTTGTTCGTCTTGAGGCCCTTAGTTTACTTGGATAATCGAGATGGCATAGTTAAAGAATCATCTTGGTTGCACCTTTTCTATGGGTGTTAGATCTTTCTGGAGGTAGGGTTTCCATGCCTGAATACAAAAATCCATACAATAAGAAGCATTTTCTTATCATTGTATTCAAAGGTACGCTTTATAATTCCCAAATATATTTTTTTTATTATTATTATTATTACTGCTGGGGCATCCCCCCCACTTGTTGCGTCGCCTTCAAGTGATTGATTGATCTGTCACAACGCCAACAGATTTTAACTTACCGACAGTATCCAGGAAGTTGTCATTAACAGAATAGTTGTGATTGGGGTTGCTGTATCCTATTCGTAGGGTCTTGCATTTCGTAATGTTAAAGGACGTTTGACTGTCTCCAGACCATTGAACAGCTCATGCAGTTGTCCTCATTGATGCGACATCATCTTGACTTGCTGCCTAAGTAAATACCATCGTAACTTTTTCGTAGCCACTTATATCGCTATATTTGCGGCCACATGACTGTCATTAATTCTACCGAGTAAGTGGTGTGTGATTGTTTCGTAGTAGTTTTTCTACTAATTTTACTACAAGGAGAAAGGTGTTATTGTATATCTGTTGGGTGGTCGTGGTATTGTTTTTTTTTTTTAAGTAATTGTGAATTATTCTTGTTTTTCGTATGTACTTTTATCGTCAGTCATATATTTTTATTTAAGCAGAGTACAGTATACCATCTTGAACCTCTGGGGTGATTAGGAAATGTATGTGCTTTTAGTATCGTATCTTGCCAGAGTGAAATAAGACAGTGTTGGTTGTTATGAGGAACAGTCATCAATATAAATATCATTCACTAATAACAATCTTTGTACCTGTATTATCAGCTGTTTTTTATAGGACCCAAATCCCCTGTAGTTCCGTACCACCAATACGTAACACAAAGTCACTCGCTCACTTGCTTTAGGTCTGAGTTTTCAATGTGTCGTGCTTATGTTTACTGCTTTGGGTAACTTGCATGGGTTGACATGTTGCCTGTTGAAGTGTTCCTGTGTTTTAAGATGTTTCTTGTTGATGTATTCCTATGGGTTAAGGTGTTCCTTGTTTGAGGTATTGCTGTGTTGATATGTTCCTTGTTATTATGGTGTTTCTCGTTTCATTTTTTTGTGTTTAGGTGTTCTTTTGCATTGAAACTTTCCTTGTTTGAGTTGCTCTTGTGTGTTGAGGTGTACCTTGTTTGAGGTGTTGCTATGTTGATATGTTCCTTGTTCTTATAGTGTTTCTTGTTTGAGTTTTTTTCTGTTGAGCTCGTTGAGATGTTTGAGGTGTTGCTGTGTTGATGTGTTCCTTGTCCTTAGGTGTTATGTGCTTTCAAGTAACTTATGTGTTTATTTATTCTGTGTTTACTTCGTATTTACGTTCAGATGTTATTTGCACATCCTGGTAAAGTTTTGGATACATTGTAATAAAATACTCTTCATATCGACTGAGGTCTCGTGTGCTCACAGGCCGCATAAGACGGAAGACCTTCAGTTAGAGGGAGCCCGTCAGGTTAAGTTAAATTTCGACGTCTGCCTTAGAAATACTACGCTACAAGCACAACCCAATGGCAAACTAGCTTAAGGGGGCCATTTAGCCCCATGTAGGTGTAAGAGTTGTGCGTATGACAAGAAAATAATACAGTACATGATTATATAAGAAAATGGGTCTTTTAATATTAAGGTGCTTCATATTATTGTATTCACACACACACACACACACACACACACACACACACACACACACACACACACACACTGATTTTATTAGGGCACAAAACGTGTGTCTGCATTACTCCTCAGACCTTGACCGCCTAAACACGCGGAACACCTGAACACGGAACACATGGAACACCTTAGCACAGGGAATACTATAACACGGAACACCTGAACACACGGAACACCTAAACACACCGACCACCTAGATACACGGAACACCTGAACACACGGAACACCTTAACACACGGAACGCCTAAACACATGGAACACCTGAATACATGATAACACGGAACACCTAATCTCACGGAGCGCCTGAACACATGGAACACCTGAATACGTGAACACACGGAACACCTAAACACACGGAACGCCTGAATACACAGAACAACTGAACATACGTAACACAGAACATCTGAGCACACGGAATACTATAACAGGGAACACCTGAACACACGGAACACCTGAACACGCGGAACACCTGAACACACAGAATACCTAAACGCAGGGAACGCCTGAACACACGGAACACCTGAATACATGATCACACGGAACACCTAAACACACGGAATGCCTGAATACACAGAACACCTGAACACACGTAACACATGGAACACCTGACCACACGGAATACTATAACACGGAACACTTGTACACACGGAACACCTAAACACACGGGATGCCTGAACACACGGAACACCTGAACACACGGAACACCTGAACACACGGAACACCTGAACACACGAAACACCTGAACACACGGAACGCATGAATACGCTCAACACCTGAATACACGGAACGCCTAAACACACGGAACTCCTGAACACATGGAACACCTAAACGGACGGAACGCCTGAATACACGGAATACCTGAACACACGGAACGCATGAATACACGGAACACCTGAACACTTGGAACGCATGAATACACGGAACACCTGAACACACGGAACAGCTGAACGCACGGAACGCCTGAACATATGCAACATCTAAACACACGGGATGCCTGAACACGCGGAACACCTGAACACACGGAACACCTGAACACACGGAACGCATAAACACACAGAACGCCTGAACACACGGAACACCTGAACACACGGAACGCATGAATACACGCAACACCTGAACACACGGAATGCATGAATACACGGAGCACCTGAACACACGGAACGCATGAATACACGCAACGCATGAATACACGCAACAGCTAAACACACGGAACGCCTAAACACACGGAACACCTGAACACACGGAACGCATAAACACACAGAACGCCTGAACACACGGAACACCTGAACACACGGAACGCATGAATACACGCAACACCTGAACACACGGAATGCATGAATACACGGAGCACCTGAACACACGGAACGCATGAATACACGCAACGCATGAATACACGCAACAGCTAAACACACGGAACGCCTAAACACACGGAACACCTGAACACACGCAAGAGTTGCCTAAGAAGGTCCGTGCATGACATATTACCCCCTCAGCACGTAGCTTCTCATGCGGGTTTTTTTATCCCAGGACTGTCATGCAAGCAGCTGCGACCTGCTCCCCTCATGCATCGTCCTTCTC
>NW_024733897.1:0-10606 GCF_018991925.1 Homarus americanus | reverse complement strand
CTGGTCTTGAGTTTACCTCCCCACCTGGTCTTGAGTTTACCTCCCCACCTGGTCTTGAGTTTACCTCCTCACCTGGTCTTGAGTTTACCTCCCCACCTGGTCTTGAGTTTACCTCCTCACCTGGTCTTGAGTTTACCTCCCCACCTGGTCTTGAGTTTACCGCCCCACCTGGTCTTGAGTTTACCTCCCCACCAGTGAAGTGTCTGGCTTGGTGGCGGCTGCTTGAGGGAGATAACACTTCTTTTGGTTTTAAGACTTTCAGTTTATGAGATATCTGGGTGGGTGGGTTGGTGGGTTAGTGGGTCGGTGGGTTGGTGGGTTAGTGGGTTAGTGGGTGTTGAAGTGGTCTGGTATTGTTATTAATCGTCACTTCAACCTATACACTACCTATTAATACGAGATAAAATGCCCTCTGCAAAATCCCCTCTACAAAATGCCCTCTACATAATGCCTTCTACGAAATGCCCTCTACATAATGCCCACTACATAATGCCCTCTACATAATGTCTTCTACAAAATCCCCTCTACAAAATGTCTTCTACATAATGCCCTCTACAAAATGTCTTCTACATAATGCCCTCTGCAAAATGCCCTCTACCATACGTCCTCTACATGACGCTTAAGCTCTGGGAATTAGGTCATATAAATATCCGTGTTCTGGATAATAAGCTTCTTTAAACCAACGCTTTACTGTCTCTTGAGGGAAGGGGGGGGGCACGGGGGGGGGGGCTGGATGTGATAATGAGGTAGAGAAGTGTCTCTCTCTTGTCTCTACAGGCGTCGTAATACACTCGTTATCCTGTAGAGAGAACTGGGAGAAGCTGTCGTGTTTATTGTTAGCGTGTTAGATTAGGTTAGATTAGGTTAGGTCAGGTTAGGTTAGGTTAGGTTAGGTTAGGATAATGAGTGTTTTAACCCTTAACCAAACAGTAAATACCCAACCTTGTCTAGATAAACATTTGGTTACGTCTAATTTAACATATTTTCAAGTTATTTCAGTTTAATCTTGAAGAAACTCGTATATAAACATGACAGTATATTTACATTATTCCTTAAATTAATATATACTCAGGTGTCGTGATGTAGTGTGAGTTAAGACAGTTGGGCCAGAGATAGTAATTCCCATGGGCAATATATGCCAGGGTAGGCCAGGCCTGGTCGGGGCAGATTCACATTTCCCCAGAAGCCATTATCGCGAGTGACCTTATCTCGTGGCTGGGGCCTGGCGCACAGTATAAGATTCACTCACAATTTCCTCGACGCCTCCAGTACGAGAATATATCCGTGATTCAGCGTTTAGTTGGTTGTGTTTAGCTGTGGTGTGGTGTTAGCTGTGGTGTGTGTTTAGCTGTGGTGTGTGGTGTGTGAGCTGTGGTGGTGTGCTTAGCTGTGGTGGTGTTGTGTTAGCTGTGGTGTTGTGATGTGTTAGCTGTGGTGGTGTGTTTAGCTGTGGTTTTGTGTTAGTGGTGGTGTTGTGTTTAGCTGTAGTGTTGTTTTCGTTGAGGTGTTGTGTTAGCTTTGGTGTTGTGTTAGTTGAGGTGTTGTGTTTTGCTGAGGTGTTGTGTTAGCTGAGGTGTTGTGTTTGCTGAGGTGTTGTGTTAGCTGTGGTGTTGTGTTAGCTGTGGTGTTGTGTTAGCTGAGGGGGGGTCGTGTGAGTGACTGTGTGGTAGAGGCGTAATACAGAGTGTGTGAGGGGGTGAGTGAGTGACATGGTGTGGCCGGGTGTGTGAGTGACATGGTGTGGCCGGGGCGTCACTACCTCCCCCAACATTGATCTGACACACTAGTGCCCCCGACACACGCCTTGATGGTTCCTCAGGGGCGAGTTAACGACCACACCCGCTCTCTCTCTCTCTCTCTCTCTCTCTCTCTCTCTCTCTCATATCCCCACCTTCTTCCCTCCTCCTCACCCTCTCTTTCTCTACACTTAGGTTGTTATGAAGATAGCGGAGGAGGGGAGGTGGAGACGGCCTGAGGGACAACACCAGTGAGGAAGGCAAAGAGAGTGTGTCTGTGTGTGTGTGTGTGTGTGTGTTAGGCCAGGTTAACACACTCTTAATGCAGGCACAGCGACCTACCTCACCTTACCTTGGGGGCACTCTAAAGGCTCCTACGTTATATATATATTTTTTTTTCCTTTTAAATGGAGATGTTGAGGACGCCCCCTTTACTCCCCCTACATCCCCCCTTACCTCCCCTACATCCCCCCTTACCCCCCCTACATCCCCCCTTACCCCCTACCCCCCCTAGACGAGTTCACTTAAGCTATGGTACCAAGATGGCGACAAGAATGGTGCCTAAGGTTGTACCGCGAAAGACACTGTAACAAAGATTATTTATTTATTTATTTATTTATTTATTTATTTATTTATTTATTTATTTGTTTCGTTGTTTAATTTTGTTAGTCTCTGTGTTAAGGGGAAAAGTTAATTTACTAATCTTTGTTCTCAATATCGATCCACCACCACCACACTACGCTGGCTGGATACACGATAAAGGGCCCGAATTGCAGATCAATGTGGCTCCAATACTAATAGGCCCCACCTTATACCCAGCCATTAAGACGGTCTCTATATCCATTAAGACCGTGGACCACCATTTGACTAGTGAGAAAGCCAGTGGGGGAGTTATGAAGGATTAATCTGCGGTAGAAAATATTGCTCCGATAAGTTGATGTTGATAAATCGTTGATGATAAATTGACGATAATGTAGAGATGTTGTGGGTAGCCTTCCCTCGTTTAGTCTATCGTTCTAACTGATCTGATATGGGAGAGGGGGAAGGAAGGGGAAGGGGGAAGGAAGGGGAAGGGGGAAAGGAAGGGGAAGGGGGAAAGGAAGGGGAAGGGGGAAAGGAATGGGGAGACGGAATGGGAGGAAGGGGGGTGTTTGTGTATTTTGACGTGTTCTTTCAGTAAGTGTTATGAGTGGCTGTGTTTACCTCGGTGCGGTAGGGGGAAGAATGGGGTGGGGGATGTATTCTGTTCCTCTTATGTTTGTTATTGATAGTTGTTGTTATCTATAGTATTGAGGATGAAATAATAACTTGGTAGAGGTCATGTACTTGTTTTTAAAGGTTTGTTGGTTACCTGTTTTGTTTACTACCTGTCGAGCCTAATTATCTATATGCCTTTACCACCTGTCTCATAACATCTGTCGAATCTTAAACCTTCACCACCTATCTCACACACCACCTGTATAGCCACACCATTTGTCCTACACATCCACCTACCTGCTTCACTCCACCCCACCCACCCACTCGCCAAACTCCATCCCACCCCACCCCACCCCACCCCACCCCACCCCACCCCACCCCACCCTGCCACTCAACTATGATAAACACGGGTCTTGACAGCATGTAACGATGTCAAGTAATATTGTCATGACACTTGTGGCTTCAGTAAACATTGAGTCTCGTTCCCTCGGGTTTGTACACAACGACCTGCTATTTGTTGGGGGCATCCGTCACTGTCATGGGGACCACCTGGCAGTCTGAGGGAACGTTATCACCTGCTGACCTGGAGGGATAAATTCCACCACCTGACAACAACAGTAAGAGGGATTTAATGAAGTAACTAACATCACCTGACAACACCACCTGACAACACCAGCAGGAGGAGGAGGAGGAGGAGGAGGATGGAAATAACTTACCAACATCACTTGATAACAGTTGGGAGGGAAGAGAGCATAATACAGGTGTTTAACTCCCACCTGGAGAGAGAGAGAGAGAGAGAGAGAGAGACTGGACTATAGTGAATAAAGATGAGAGAATGGAAGGTTAAATGGAAAAATAAAGAGGAAAAAATGAGAGGAGGAGGAGGAGGAGGAGGAGGAAATACAAGATGATGAAGGGTTTAAAATGACCCACTTATGACTTCACTCCACCTGGTAGATTGACTTGAGGCAACACGGGGTGGAAGACGTCATCATCTCCACTGTCCTCTTGATGTCTTACTCCGTGTGACCTCGTGTGACCCCCGTGTACCCCGTGACCCCCGTGTATGACCCCGTGTGACGACGTTAAGTGAGCGTCTCTGAGTGGCTCTTCATCCGAGCACTCTCGTCCGTAAGTACCAAGGAGACCAGACTCTTTAAGTGGCCAATACAGACTCTCTTCAGTGGATCAAGGTTAGGTTAGGTTAGGTTAGTTTAGGTTAGGTTAGGTTAGGTTAGGTTAGGTTGGGTTGGGTTGGGTTAGGTTAGGTTAGGTTAGTTTAGGTTAGGTTAGGTTAGGTTAGGTTAGGTTGGGTTGGGTTGGGTTAGGTTACGTTTGGTTAAGTTAGGTTGAGTTAGGTTAGGTACTAAATATTACCAAAAAAAAAATAGGAGCCACCATACCTGGATTTTATTTTAACGATGGTGTAAAACAAAATAGCATCACCGTGCGCTACTAGCATTGAGGAAGGTGTGAGATGGTGGTGGTGGTGGTGGTGGTAGTGGTGGTGGTGATGGTAGTTACTAGCAAGAAGTAAATTGGACAGTTTCACCTTCATTAGCTTTCAGAGTCTAGCTACATTTTACACCTAATGCCAGGGTGAAGGAAAAAAAAAGCTTTTCTTTTTAGGTTCAGCTTAAAAGTTGTACCTCGTGCGTTTCTTTCTATTTGTAAGCTTGACAGTTTTACCTGAAGGTTTTCGTTGTAGTCTAAGCTTAAAATTTTACCTCACGCTTTAAATGAATAAGCTTAGCCTCTAGATGAGTATAGTGATAATAGCATAATAGCACTAGTTACAATAGTTTGGATCACCGCTATTGTCCTCGTGAAGACCGCAATCATTGTCCTCGTGAAGACCAGTATTATTTTCCTCGTGAAGACTGCTATCATTGTCCTCGTGAAGACTGCTATCATTGTCTTCGTGAAGACTGCTATCATTGTCCTCGTGAAGACCTCTATCATTGTCCTAGTGAAGACCACTATCATTGTCCTCGTGAAGACCTCTATCATTGTCCTCGTGAAGACCACTATCATTGTCCTCGTGAAGACTGCTATCATTGTCCTCGTGAAGACCTCTATCATTGTCCTCGTGAAGACCACTATCATTGTCCTCGTGAAGACTGCTATCATTGTCCTCGTGAAGACCATTATCATTGTTCTCGTGAAGACTATCATCATTGTCCTCGTGAAGACCACTATCATTGTCCTCGTGAAGACTGCTATCATTGTCCTCGTGAAGACCACTATCATTGTCCTCGTGAAGACTACTATCATTGTCCTCGTGAAGACCGCTATCATTGTCCTCGTGAAGACTACTATCATTGTCCTCGTGAAGACCACTATCATTGTCCTCGTGAAGACCGCTATCATTGTCCTCGTGAAGACCGGTATCATTGTCCTCGTGAAGACTGCTATCATTGTCCTCGTGAAGACCGCTATCATTGTCCTCGTCATTCTTGTCGTGGTAATTATCACGACGACGCAATATTTCTTAATTTTATACATAATTGCACCATAACTCAAAAATATTCAACACGCCATTGTATTTCGTCGCCACGTTGCTCATTAAAACTCAAAACTCTCTCTCTCTCTCTCTCTCTCTCTCTCTCTCTCTCTCTCTCTCTCTCTCTAAGATTCACAATAACGAGGTCTTACACATTCCTAGGTGTAGTTTAGGTTAGGTGAGGAGTTTATAAGTATTTTTTCCCTTGTACTTCCTTTGTTATAGTGCCATAAAAACAACCTTTTTTTTCCCCTTGATAAATTTCCTTTCTCAGTGTGTGTGTGTGTGTGTGTGTGTGTGTGTGTGTGTGTGTGTGTTATGATCTTTGTATGTTTTGGTGTTTGTTTAGATTTGTGTATTTTTTTTTGCTGTTTAGGTGTGTGTTTGTTTGTTTAGGTGTTTGTCTGTGTGATCAAAGGTCAGGCTCATTGGTTAAGGTCACCACTAAAGGTCAAAGATCACGACTTTTAAAAAGGTTAAAACTCACATGTCTTTAGCTTCACTTTTTTTTTTACATACAGACCAAAATAAACACAATAATACGTCATTACCTACGTTAATGAGGCGTAGTTGACCCTTGACCCGGGATGACTAAAGAATCTTGAGTGTCCGGATAAAAAAAAAGATTATCCGGCTCAGGTTAAAAATACTCTATTGGGTTTTATTTACTAATTGGATTACCCAGGGTACATCAACTCGTAAATATGGTCTTTAAGTGACACTATCATATTTGGCTATCGTGAGTGAGATAGAGCCATTTATAACAGAATTATGAGGAGGGTAGACGATGATGATGAAGTGGCAAAGATAAACAGACAAACAATTTACGTTTTTCTTCCGGTTTATTTATATAATTATTATCCGATTTTATTTTAGTAACACAAATGGTCTCGTATAGTTATTTTAAGATGAATTTGTAATCCTTTTTGTAGGAATTTGTAATATTTTATGTAGTCTTTTAATCTTACCGGAATATTGGGGTCCATACAGAGGCTGGGGACAAGGGAAACGATGGATATGAACTCAATCATCTCGAGGGCCACTCTGGAGCTCATACTCGAACATAATGTTGATAAGATACTCAAGTTCACCTCCACGTTAAGCCATCTTTATCCTCGTTGTATTAATTAACACTTATTGACGTGTATTATGTAAATTGCAACACTGAAAATACCACTAGTTTTACGGCCTATCAATTTTTTTTATAAACTTTTTTGTTGTTTTTGTTGTCAGGCCTCTGGTGAGTGATCCTCCTCCTCCTCCTTCTTCTCCTCCTGTCTTTAATTATGAAACTCTTGATTATGATAATGAGCTGCATATCAGATTTTAGTACACATTACCATTTTATATTGCTCGCCTCATTTACATATTGAATCAAGCTTTATGGATTTGTTGTTGTTTTTTCGTTGATTTTTTTTTGTTTTTTGTTTTTTGTGGATTTTTTGTTTTGAGGATTTTTTTTTGTTTTTTTTGTTTTTTGTTGTTTTTAGTGGATTTTGTGTTTTTTGTGGCTTTTTTGTTGTTTTTAGTGGATTTTTTGTTGTTTTTTGTGGATTTTTTGTTGTTTTTTGTGTGAGTTTGTTTGTTATTCCCCTCGGCCCAGAGAGGAGGAGTCATATCGGTGTGTTTCTGCGTCTGTCTGTCTGTCTGTGTGTCGCTCCGTTTGTAATCACGATCGACGATAATTTGCTTCTTCTCCAGCGATCAACTTCATCTCTTGTTAATAGTTCTTTACTGATGCAGTGGCTGAATGGATAGTCTTCGCCTCTTATCTTAAGGGTCGTTGATTCGTGCTGGGCGCCTCCAGTCGACCCAGCTGTGAGTTGGTGTCTAATTTTAAAAGTTTGGAAAGAGAAGGTGGTCGTGTACACTGTCGCTACACAGATGACCAGTCCTACAGCGCGCGCACACACACACACACATGTACACACACACGTACACAACACCAGACGCTCATAAAGTCTTGGCTAGTGTGAAGTGATGGTCGCTGGGCAGCTTTTTGTGTGGGTGTGCTTCTACAATTCCTTTTCCAAACTTTTTTATTACTCGACATCTCTCGCCTCTACAAACTGCGGACTATATCGACAAGCGATTTCCAATAGCATGTTTATGTGATCTGTATCTGAGGCGGGGAAGAATTTTTGTATGACCCTCAAACTATAGTGAAGGTTAAGGTGTGTGTGTGTGTGTGTGTGTGTGTGTGTGTGTGTGTGTGTGTGTGACCATTTCTCAGCCGAATAATTAAGCAAATTGTCTTTAGTCGTCGTTAGTGTAAATTGCATAAGATGCTAAGCTAATTTTCCTAAGACTTTTTCACTTGTTGTTTTTTGTCTTTACTAATTAAATGATTTAGTGGTTGTTAATTATCCGATATAGTAGATAGTGTTTCCTCCTGACTGTTGTGTTGAAGGTGGTGATGTGGAGGTGGTGGTGGTGTAGGTTGTTGTGTTGTAGCTTTTTGGATGTTGTGATGATGGTTATTGTGTATAGGCCTATATAATTTTTGTCAACCTACGAAAGACATACACGAGGCAATTTAAGGATGACCGTATTATTGTGTTAGTTGTCCATTCCTGGTGCATGTTGCTGGTGCCCGGCCAAGCCTCCAACAGCCCGCACTAAGCCTAGCAGCCCCCACCATTAAAGGAGACGGTCCAATTAAGGTCGTTGGTTCATTACCCAACAGTGTTAGGTGCCGTAAAAGGAGTTTCGGCTCCCGTGAAATTGTTTCCTGAGAATTAGATTAATATTTTTCCCCAGTGATGTTTTCCCTCCCTGCCACCTTTACCTCCCCGCCCCGCCTCAACTCCTCCCCGCTTCACCTTCTCCCCGCCCCACCTTCTCCCCGCCCCACCATCTCCTCCTTAGATCCATTCCTCCCCACCCACCTCCTCTTGCCACCGCCTCCCCTCTCCCCACCCACCTCCTCCCTTCCCCCACCCCCACCTCCTCCTACCCCACCCCACCTCCCTCCTACCCCATCCCTCCTCCCTTCCCACCCACCTCCTCCCTACCCCACCCCCTCCGCCCTTCCCCACTTCCCTCCTCCTTCCCCCACCTCTTCCTCCCCACCCCACCTCCTCCCTGCCCCACGCCCTCCCCTCTCCCCACCCCACCTCCTCCCTCCCCACCCCACCTCCTCCCTCCTTACCCACCTCCTCCCTTCCCCACCCCACCTCCTCCCTACCCCATCCCACCTCCTCCCTCCCCACACCACCCCACCAACAGACCTCCTCAGGTGGCCAGGTAAGGTACACTGATCTGCTTCACAACACCCAAGGTAATAACTAAACCTGTATTCTACGTCACTATACATACACTATACTCATCAACTATTAAGAGTGACACCATACCACACCATCTCTCTGGTTGAAGGAACTGTATGGGGTCCTCTTCGACTCCATCACTATACCATCACTATACTGGGCTGTTGTACCTCTTGATGTGTGTGTGTGTGTGTGTGTGTCAGCGATGTATATTATAAAAAAGTCTAATATTAATTTTTTTTACATTATTTTGTTATATAAATCTACACCTAACCTAACCTAACCTAACCAAACCAAACCAAACCTAACCTAACCTAACCTAACCTAACCTAACCTAACCTAACCTAACCTAACCTAACCTAACCTAACCTAACCTAACCTAACCTAACCTAACCTAACCTAACCTAACGTAAATGGAGTGGTGATGACCTTGATGTGTCAGGAGGTTAGGTGGTGAGGGGAGGAAATAAAAAGAGGGTTCATGTTTTTGTGTGTGTTTTTAGTAAGGTTGTGGTGGGGGGAATGAGGTAGTGATGGACAGATGTATAGAGCAATAACACAAGAGTTATGTAGTAGTTTTTGATAAGGTGTGTGTGTGTGTCAGTGTTGTGTACTCGTTTGCATAATGTGGATTTAAATGGGTGTTGGTGCTGGACAATTATACTTAAACCTACTTATATATTAGGGAACATTATTGGCTGCTGTGTTTCCACCCCACCCCACCCACCCCCTCCCCCACCCCCACCCCCACCCCACCCCACCCCACCCCACCCCACCCCCCCCACCCACCCCACCCCTACCCCACCCCCACCCCAGTTTAGTGGCTGAGGAAGTCATAAAGGGCATCATTATATTGGCCTGACTGAGGGAGCTAATACTAGAGAAACACAAACGAAGCCCTAGACAAGTGTTTCCTCCAGTGTATTGCTCTGTCGTTGGCACACAGGTACACTTATAGTCAAACACTCAAAATCCCGGCACGGAGACCACGAGGGCGAACTGCAGTAAGTAAATCAACAAACGAAATCCCCTGAAAGTTGCCAAGTAAACCAACTCAAGACTCCATGCTGGTGAGACAATACAACGGCTCGTCCTGACACACTGCTGAAGAACTGTACGTGAGGAAACTACAAAGAGTGACAACCTAACCTAACTCGTGCGGGTATGGTGTTGGGATGGGGGGGGATGTATAATGTTCAGTATTGGTGTTAATGATGAACTTAATAACACAGGTGGAAAGAGGAACAGTTTATTGAGAGATGTTAAGAGAGGCAGAGTATTTTATTCGTACATATTAACATCAAATATTAGCATGGAAGAGTCAGTAAGGTAAATTGAACCGCACCAGACTGTACCAGACCGCATCAAACCGTACCAGAAATACGACCCCTTTACCAATTACTCATTATACGATATACAACTCTTGCCTTGGCGTGTGAGAGTCAAGAAATACATTATGTTTAGAGCGAAGGGGACGGGAGGATCACAGTCTTGGCTCACTGTAACCCCCCTCACCCCCCTCTTGGCTCACTGTAACCCCCCTCACCCCCCTCTTGGCTCACTGTAACCCCCCTCACCCCCCCTCCAGTGTGTGGGTGTGTGTGTAAAAGCTCTCACCCTCTGCTGCAACTATTGTAATTGTATCTTGGTATCTCTGTTATGTAAGGTATGTTTTAATGTTGCCATATTTATGTTGTGGTGAATGTGCTGTTGTTTCAAGAATGGTGGTGGTGGTGGGGCTGCCTTGTGTGTGTACGAGAGAAGTAATCACAGAAATGAAAATTGTCTGACAAGAAAAAATACAGAAACAATGTTAATTACTTGGGAAGACTGATGTTTGGTGGGGTGGTGGTGGCACTGGTCCTAGGGTGGTGGTGGTGGCACTGGTCCTAGGGTGGTGGTGG
>NW_024733896.1:0-10322 GCF_018991925.1 Homarus americanus | reverse complement strand
TGTCATAGTTATTCTCACAGTGAACCTTTTGTGTGTGCACGAACTTATCTGTCACGTTATCTTCACCGCCCCCCTCCACACATACAGCCCCACACGTACTCATCGTTATTATTATCGTTGTCGTGGCTGTTGCTTTTTTTATCGCTGTCTTTATTATTTCTGACTTTATAATGGAGTAATCCACTAACTGCTGAATGGTGGTGGAACAACCCTAGGGTGTACCAGCATCCTGTCAAGGTGGTTTACGTTACAAAGATGATAACCTTATCATATCCTCTTATGACGTCATGGCTATAATGATTAGTTCCCCGATTACGTCACAGTTGGAATAAAAATACCCCTTCATGACGTCAAAGTTAGAATGATAAACTTCCCTAATGACGTCACAAATGAAATGATGACACCAAGTGATGTCGTAGCTAGAATGTTGACTCTTCTGATGACATCATAGCTGGAATAAAGACTTCCCTTTATGATGACATAGCTGGAATACTCTCTCCCTTATGACGTCATAACCGGAATGATGACTTAACTAATGACGTCAGAAATGAACAATAATAACAATACGCGAGCCAGAAGGCATCAAAGAGGCAACATTAATTATGATAATGTTGGAAGGTAATGTTTACAGCCGAGATATAACTTAACTGCTAGTGACGGCGGATGTTAAATTTGCAGTCGCGTGAGCCTGGTAAAAATGTACATGTTTACTAGCCTGGTAAAATGTTAATGTTTACTAATGTTTATTAAGTTCCAGCCCTATTTTAATTTGTTCATTGTTGTGATGACCTGATGGGTGAAACTCTTCATTATCATCAATCAGCTCTCCTGTATTATTTGATTTAAACCTTAATTAAAGTTTTCATGCGGCTGTTTAGCGCTTGTTTGTACCCGAGGGAGCGGGGGGGGGGAGCCGGGGAGGAGGGAAGGGAGAGAGAGAGAGAGGGGGAGGTCGGAGAAAGGAGAGGAGGAGGAGGAAAGGAGAGGGCAGAGAGAAGACATAGGCATAGGAGGAAAGGGCTGAGAGGAGAGGGGTCAAGAGTGAGGAGGGAAAGGGGAAGGAGTGGAAAGGAAGGAGAATGGTGATGAAGAGAGAACATGAGGGGGGTCAGCAGGGGAGAGTAGGGGGAAGAGAGGAAGAGAGGAGGGGGCGGGAGGGGAGGAAATGAGTGGGGTTGGGAGGGGAGGAAGGGGGAGAGAGGGAGAGGGGATACGTGCTTATTATCATAATGTCAATGGTGTTGTTGTTGTTGTTGTTCGGTGTTGGATGTTATGTAATGTGAAGTTAATTCTGAATAAGTGCGTTCTGTTTATGGCGGAGGATCTGTTATGGGGAGTTATACCCGTTATGTATTTATATAAATTACACTAATTATCCATATAAATATATAACACGTATACATATACATTTTTACATATATTCATTTTCTTTCTTATTAATACATATATTAAAAAAAAATCATCGTGTTAGGATTTGTACTCCTAATACTGCGTACCCCCGTTACTTATTTAATAACAAATCAGGCAAATTATAAACAAATTCACAAAAAATAAAAAATATAGAAAAACACTTCAAATTACCCACAGATTACAATAAAATCAACGAAATTATCGCCAAATTATCAAAATATCCGCCAAAGTATTCAATGCATCCGCCAAATCTTCTCAAATTATCAATACAACCAGATAATTACCCGAAAATTATTAACATATTCAGAAAATTATCCCAAAGCATCAACAAGTCGAGCATAGTAACCCAGAATTATCAATATATCCGGAAATTCATCGGAGATTATCAACATACTTGTAAAATAATCCCCAATCTCGACATATCTAACCAATTATCCAAAACTTAACATATTTGCAAAGCTGATCCAAAATTATATATATATACAGTATATATATATATTAATCTGCCGAATTATTCTCAAATTATCAACATATTTCGCCAATTAATCTCCAAATTATTCGCATATCCAGAAAATTATCCAAAAATTATGACCTAATCCAGAAAATTACCCCCAAATAATCAAGAAAGCCATGTCGATAATATGGGTCATTTGCTGGATGTGTTGATAATTTGTATAATTTATCTTAATGGTCTCATCATCACCTTTAATCACATCTGCGAGGAGGGTTTGTTGACGTGTGAGGATGATGATGTATGCATCATATGGGCCAATCAGCGATGGAGACGTCATCATCAACACAGTCATTACCACATACTGTAGTCGCCTCCAGATGATGATCAGTTAGAGGGGAGGCGAGAGAAGAGGGGAGGAAGGAAGAGGATTTGGGAGAATAGGGAGAACGAGTGTCAGAAAGGGAGAGGAGAGAATTGGGGAGAGAAGGGAGAAGGGCACAAGGAGAGGGGGAGTATTGGGGAGGGGGGAGTCTTATCTTGTTGTTGTCTGTCTCGCTTCTCTTCTTCTTTCACTTTGTTGTTGGTGCTGTTCATTTGTACTTTTAGAGGAGTTTTGTTCTCTCTCTCTCTCTCTCTCTCTCTCTCTCTCTCTCTCTCTCTCTCTCTCTCTCTCTTTTCTTGCGCCTTCTCCTGTCTCACATTTCCTAATCACCTCCTTTTTTCCTTAAATCTTGATAGCTACTCCTATTTTTTTTTAAATTCTTCCTACACTTTCCTTCCTCATTTACATAGTCCTTCCTCTCCCTCACACGACACTCCTACTTCTTTTCTTACCTCACACTAATTCCTTCACACTACCTTCCTTCACAGTTTCTTATTTCCCTCCATCATTTCCTTACTAAAGCTCTCTCTCTCTCTCTCTCTCTCTCTCTCTCTCGCTCACACGCACACACACACACACCATTTCGTCTGTTCCTTGTGTTGTTTCTCCCTATTTACTAGTTTCCCTTCTTTAACACTCCCTTCTTCCATTTCTCCTCTACTTTATCGTCTCTCCTTTCTACCTCATTCATTCAGATATTTCTCTCTCTTAACTCACGTGTCTTAATCCTTCCCTCTTTTTAGCTGTTCCCAACATACCTCTCTCCTTCCTTCCATCATTCTCCTTCGTCTCTCTCTTTCCTTTACTCTCCCTCACGTCTATCCCTCAATTCATCACTCTTTTTACCCATCCATCATTCTCTCTCTCTCTCTCTCTCATCCTCATATCTTCTTCACTTCCTCCCTCCCCCTCTCCATCACTTTCCTCATCATCCTTCCTCCCTCATATCTCCCTTCCTCCCTCACCTTTCACCCTCACCCCATTTGTATTCATCACTTGGGTGTAGGTCATTATCGTGGCGGGAGGGGGGGCGGGGCGTCAACACAGAAGCTGGCAAGGAAACACCTAAACAAGAAAAAGGTAATTGGGTCTTATATTCCTCTCGTGGCGGCGGTGAGCGACACGCGTAAAACACTTACGAGAAACGAGAGATTTTTGAGCACGTGAGGATAGCTAAGATATCAATTTGGTACGGACAGTCAGTTATCTTCAAAAACACGTACATATGGGTATATATCTTCGAGTACGTGCGGATACCCACAGATAACCCTTAAATATATACGGATAGTACAGATAACCAGAAATTTAGAGATGAGAGATATCAAAGGGTTGTCTCATACTTACGGATATTTAAATTTTTTTCCGGCATACGCTTTAAAATAATAATAATAATAATAATAATAATAATAATAATAATAGCACAATTACACTACTACTAATAACAATAATAATTTACAATTTACTTTCAGGAACTAACATTACCTATATATGACACCAAGGACTCTGACGATACACTAAAAAAATAAATACAGGTCATTAAAAAATAAATGATGACTTTAAATAACTTATAAAAAAATTTATCCACACTTGTTCCTCCTACCTGAGGGTACAAAATCATGCAATATTCAAAAGGATATTCTATACGTGGGAGATTCTAACATTGAGTCTTGATACAATATTCTAAAGGTGGTCGAGGAAGGCCCACGTACGTACGGTATATATATATATATATATATATATATATATATATATATATATATATATATATATATATATATATATATATATATATATATATATATATATATATATATATATAAATTATTTTTTCCTATCTGAAAAAAACAGGGTATAGAAACGTTGTGTGTACCGTATGTTTGTTGTGTTTGTTCAGTATGTGTTTTGTTTTGTTTGAGTTTTCATTATTGTGTTTGAGTAATATGTCATATACTTCTCTTAATACAAGATGATACGAATGTAATTAATATTATTAATATTATCATCATCATTTTTAATAAACTATGTCTTGGTATGCAAATTTAGTATTGGACATTAATACAACCTAACGTCCTCACCGCAGTTGTACACACTGAATTACGAAAATATTTCATACGTATAAAACACCAATATTGCATCAGGGAGCAATACTTTGATATAATAGTTCATACAATCTGAAATGCATGCAGAGGACCTCACCCCTGACGTATTAAGGAGATTGTTCTAATAATATTTACGTGTTGTATTTTTTCCTATATTAGTAACGTCGGTATGTATATATTGTCCTCCTAAACTGGTAACGACAGAATGTATACAAATGAATGTATTTTTCTCTTAAACTGGGACATCAGAATGCATAGATCCATTTTCCTCTTAAACTAGTAACGACAGAACGCATTTAACTGAAGTCATTAAAGTTATGACTAGGATGACTACTTACACGTTGTCAAACTTGTATTCACTGGGAACTAACTTAATATAATCTCGTCTCCAGTAACGCAGAATAATGTAACTTAAGATCTGCGAGTCAACATTCAGCTTCACGTATGATCGAGGCTTCATAGATGCTAAAGTATGCTTTTAGGTCCTGATATTTCGTAAAATTTGCTTCATAATGTTTCGTCTTAAGATTTCAGATAAATCATTTGAGAAGAGAGAGAGAGAGAGAGAGAGAGAGATGAAAAAATTAAAGAGAATATATATCCTTATTATGCATAAAGTGAATTAGATGAAAGCAATAATGTGTCTGTAAATTTGCACGTGTTTGTTTGATTGTGCACGTGTCTATGAATGTGCACGTGTTTCTATGAGTGTGCACGTGTTTCTATGAGTGTGCACGTGTGTCTTATGAATGTGCAAGTATGTCTATGAATGTGCATGTGTGTCTGTGCGTAATAACTCGGCGGACCAATTCAAGATTAAAGAATTGTTCGATGTCGGTGAGTAAAAACGTCCATGGGTAAAAAAAACAACTAAAATATTGATCACTTGAGCTAAGGAATCACCTCACTGAACCGATTTTAACACATCTCGATCTGTTGATGTTTCCCCGAAGGACAGGAGAAAGAATTGTTTTTAACCACACTGAAATTTCTTTGCAAAAAATAATGTTAAGTATATAAAATTCCTGCAAAAATCGTCAAAGATGTTGCAAAATTTTAGTTTGGGCGAGAAAAAAGAAAACGACCACAAAAGTATGTTATGAAATAAAAAATAAGGAAAGTTATAAAAATAAAATAAAATAAAAATAATTTCTTTGCTCATGTCCCAGAATTTTGGCAATGTCAAGAATTGTTAAAACTACCGCCATTCTTTGTAAGAATTCTGCAATGCTACTTATCCCTCTAGTTCGTTTCAGTTTAAGATTAACCACCCTAACGTTAACCTAACCTAACTAACATAACATAACTGAATCGAACCTAACCTAACGGTATTCTAACCTAAACTAACCCCTCAAGTGATATAGAACCGGGGTTAATATCTGAGCAGAAGTGATGTTGATGTTATGTTTTCCTGCGCTTCAACATCTTGGTTTAGTAAATACACTGGTCATTACTGTACAACTTTCTGGGTCAAACTGATTGGTCGTCGTCGTCCTGGATATAAAATAACTTCTACTTTACTCTTACGGTTAACGTCATATAAAAAGAAAAAAATGCTAGAAAATATATCACAGTATTTCCAGTGTTAAAAAAATAGACTTTTAATAATAATGGAATTGTAAAGTTAATTAAGCTTTATATACCTGACGTAATTTACTCTCAAGCTAATTTACCTTTACCCAGGTAGTAAGTACGCCTCTTAACACATCAACATACATTATCTCTCTTATTTTTTCATGAGATTTATGTACGTTCATGCATATGTACGTATAACTGGTTTGTGCAAGGGAATGGATAAACTTTTCTGTGCTTGCACAAGAATGTACAAACCTATATTAATTACCATGCATACGTGTGCATTTCTTACGCCGACACGGAATGTTGCCACCGCGTGATGTGACGTCACAAACGGCAGCGCGGTATTGGGCGGCATGACACTACTCATGACGTCACACCGCGATGAAACACTAGTGTAGGAAATAGCCCAGGCGGTGTTGTCGCGGTGTGTGGTGTAGACCACATGCACGGGCTGTAAATAAGCAGTAGCGCCCTTGAATACAAAAGTTGCTCCTCGTGATTAAGCCTCCAAGCTTGTTATCTTAAATTTCAGTTAACGTTTTATTAATCGATGATCTTGAGCCACAAATTAGATAAGTAAGTCACAATAGAATAAAAACGTTATATTACAAAGTTCATTCATAATTTTTATATTAGTACTTATAAATAATACAATAATTAAAGTATACTAATTAACAACTTATTAAACCGAAATTAACTCACTATCTTGTGCCTTTATCAAGATAATGTAGACGACTGATGCTGTTATTTAGTGAACAGGTCGTTATGTAGTCTTTGTATGAACAGGTCGTTATGTAGTCTTTGTATGAACAGGTCGTTATGTAGTCGTTGTATGAACAGGTCGTTATGTAGTCGTTGTATGAACAGGTCGTTATGTAGTCGTTGTATGAACAGGTCGTTATGTAGTCGTTGTATACGTCTCTCATGCAATTTATCTCTGGCGGCGTTTATGACCTGTCTCTCACACCCGGCTATATCCCATCTCTCATCTCTTTCGTCTCTACGTGTGTATCTTTCTTTATATTTATCACGTGGCTTTCAGGTTCAATAATTATATCCTATGTCTTGTATAACTATCACATCTTTATATAATTATCTATGTTATCTTTATCTCCCATTTATCTTCCTCCTCTTATTATGTGATTCTCTATTTCCCAGTTATCTTTTACCTTTTACGACGAATAAATATTACACAGAAATTTCATCCCCATTTTCTTTCTCTCTGTCACTTATCCCCCACCACCATTATCTTCCTTCCTCCCTCCCTGCCACTTATCCCCCATCACCATTATCTCCCTCCCTCCCTGCCACTATCCATCAGCCTCCATTATCTTCCTCCTCCTCCCTCCCTGTCATCACTTATCCATCACCTCCATTATCTCCCTCCGTCACTTATCCTCCACCACCATTACCTGACGTGGCACTGTTGAAACATGTGTCGAGGGTGGGTGTTGGTGGTGGCTGGGCGGCATCAAAGGTTAATGATATGTCGGGAGTGGCGTGGCGGTGTTGGTGTCGTGGCGGCTGGGAGAGGGGCGGTGCTTCCTGGGCTAACCCGATGAGCAGGAAGCAAACAGACGAAAACAACCCCGTAAATAACGGCGGGAATGACCAAAAATGCGGAAAAATCCCCTAAAAAAAGAGGCATCAGCCACCCATTCACACACAAAAAAAACGTTAGAGAGAAAAAAAAAACACAAAAAAACACTGAATATATTTCGTTTTTAAAACTGTTCATTCCTCCATTACATTTATGTGCAAAATTCGCGTCACCACACACACTCACCACACACACACACTCACACACACACACACCACATTAATAATAATATCGAAGTCTTTTATGTCACCATAGACAACAAACTAAATTGAAACCACACGTCAGTGAAGTTGTCAAATCCTCCAGTTTGCCCCACCTCTCCGCCGACTCAAGTCCTCGGAGTTCCTGCACACGAGCTCTCCCCAGTGTATACACACATTCATACTTCCCAAGCTCACCTATGCCTCTCCCACCTGGTCTTCCTCCCTAAATGCCACACAACGTAAACACCTAGAAAAAGTGCAAAAGAGGGCATGCAAGATTATTCTCTCCCCTTCCTACTCCACATATCAAGAAGCGCTCAACACACTGACCCTTTCGACTCTCACTGACCATCACCACGGCCTCATCTGCAAATTTGGTAAGAAGCTTCTACACCATCCCCGACACCGGCCCCTACTACCACCTGAGATCCCCTGTCCGAGAATTGCTGTTCGACACCACAACCGCATCCGGCCCATACGTGCACGAACTGATCGCTATAAGAACAGCCCAGTCCCAACCATTGTAAAAATTATCAATAACATGTAATAAATCAGTGTATTCACTCCCAGTAAACACTGCTCCCTACACTGTCACTATGTTGAAATGAACTGTAGTTTGAGCTGATCCCCATCTAAGTTATTATATGTCTTATTTGTGTCACTTATGTCACTTGTATATTATTTGTAATTCGTAACCCATTCCCCAAATATGTAACTGTATATTTTCAGCCTTCTTGCTGCCAAGCTCTTTCAATAAACCGTTAATTATTACATATTATTATACACACACACTCACCACCACTCACCACACACAGACACACACTACTCACACACAACACACACACACACACACACACACACAATACTACACAGACACACACACAGACACACACACACAGACACACACACACACACACACACACACACACACACACACACACACACACACACACACACACACACACACACACACACACACACACACACACACACACACACATGTACTTAGTCAACAATACACAGACAGACAAACAGATTAATGATAGAAAACAAGAGAGACAGACACAGGACCACCATAAAGGGAGCGACAAGTACCGTCCAGCGCGTGGTTAGGCTGAGGTGCTTCTTGGCTGTCGGAAGTGGTGGATATCAGTGTCAGCTCCGGGACTCATGGTGACTTGTATCCGAGGGAGGGGAAGTGGCAGCAGAAGTGTATCCTAAGGAAGTCGTAGCAGAAGTTTGTCCAAAGGAAGTAATAGCGGAAGTAGGTCCTGAAGAAGGGGAAGTGGCAGCATAAGTATGTCCTGAGGATGGGGAAGTGACAGCAGAAGTAGGTCCTGAAGAAGGGGAAGTGGCAGCATAAGTATGTCCTGAAGAAGGGGAAGTGGCAGCATAAGTATGTCCTGAGGATGGGGAAGTGACAGCAGAAGTAGGTCCTGAAGAAGGGGAAGTGGCAGCATAAGTATGTCCTGAGGATGGGGAAGTGACAGCAGAAGTATGTCCTGAGGATGGGGAAGTGGCAGCATAAGTATGTCCTGAGGATGGGAAAGTGACAGCAGAAGTATGTCCTGAGGATGGGGAAGTGACAGCAGAAGTATGTCCTGAGGATGGGGAAGTGACCGCAGAAGTATGTCCTGAGGAAGGGGAAGTGGCAGCATAAGTATGTCCTGAGGAAGGGGAAGTGGCAGCATAAGTATGTCCTGAGGAAGGGGAAGTGGCAGCAGAAGTATGTCCTGAGGAAGGGGAAGTGACAGCAGAAGTATGTCCTGAGGATGGGGAAGTGGCAGCACAAGTATGTCCTGAGGATGGGGAAGTGGCAGCATAAGTATGTCCTGAGGATGGGGAAGTGACAGCAGAAGTATGTCCTGAGGATGGGGAAGTGACAGCAGAAGTATGTCCTGAGGAAGGGGAAGTGACCGCAGAAACAATCCCGAGGGAGGGGAAATAGAAGTACCTGTATAAGGGTGACTGGTTAAAGGGGTAGACTGTGTGAAGGGAAGTAGACATTAAGAGAATAAGGGGAAGGTAGTCGAGGATGGGAGGGGATACTCATGAGCGTCTCCCCTCTTGCCATTTTCCCCTCAGCCCAGTATGCTAATGAGCCGTTTGGATGGTCGTCTAGGGGTAGTTATGAGGTCATTATGTTACCTCTAATTCCCCCGCTCGGTTGACAGGGACATATGTGGACGGGGGATTTTCTGCGTATACACCCGTCTTGGCTGTCAGTGTCGTCTCGGGGTATTTTTGGCTTCTTTGGATCTGACAATACAGGTATAGGCACATGGGTACAGGTACAGGCACACGGGTACAGGTACAGGCACACGGGTACAGGTATAGGTACACGGGTACAGGTATAGACACGGGTACAGGTATAGGCACACGGGTACAGGTACAGGCACGCGGGTACAGGTATAGGCACACGGGTACAGGTACAAGCACACGGGTACAGGTACAGGTATAGGCACACGGGTACAGGTACAGGTATAGGCACACAGGTACAGGTATAGGCGTACAGGTATAGGCACACGGGTACTGGTACACGGGTACAGGCACACGAGGAAAAGGTACAGGTATAGGCACACGGTACAGGTATAGG
>NW_024733895.1:0-26456 GCF_018991925.1 Homarus americanus | reverse complement strand
CGATCAGCGGATGTTATACTCGATCAAGGGAATTTGTTATACTCGATTAGGGGTCTTTGTTTTACTTGATTAGTGGCCTCGATCAGGAGCCTTAGTTATACTCGATCGGGGGCCTTTGGTATACTCGAACAGGGGGCTTTGGTATACTCGATCTGGGGGCTTAGTTATACCCGATCAGGGGCCTTTGTTGTACTCGATCAGGGGCTTTTGTTGTACTCGATCAGGGGCCTTTGTTATACTCGATAAGAGGTCTTTGTTATACTCGATCAGGGGACTTTGTTATACTCGATCACGGGGCATTGTTATACTCGATCAGGGGAATTTGTTATACTCGTTTAGTGGACTTTGTTATACTCGATCAGAGGACTTTGTTGTACTCGATCAGGGGACTTTGTTATACTCGATGAAGGGACTTTGTTATACTCGATCCGGGGAATTTGTTATACTCGATCAATGGACTTTGTTATACTCGATGAGGGGGCTTTGAAATACTCGATCAGGGGGCTTTGTTATATTTGATGAGGGGGCTTTGTTATACTCGATTAGGGGACTTTGTTATACTCCATCAAGGGCCTTTGTTATACTCGATCAGGGGACTTTGTTTACTCAATCAGGGGCCTTTGTTGTACTCGATCAGGGACCTTTGTAATACTCGATTAGGGGCCTTTGTAATACTCGATAAGGGGCCTTTGTTATACTCGATCAGGGGACTATGTTATACTCGATTAGGGGCGTTTGCTATACTTGATCAGGGGCCTTTGTTGTACTCGATGAGGGGGCTTTGTTATACTCGATGAGGGGGCTTTGTTATACTCGATCAGGGGGCTTTGTTATACTCGATCAGGGGCCTTTGTTATGCTCGATAAGGAGACTTTGTTATACTCGATCAGGAGGCTTTGTTATACTCAACCGGGGGCCTTTGTTATTCTCGATAAGGGGACTTGGTTATACTCAACCAGGGGACTTTGTTATACTCGATCAGGGGACTTTGATATACTCGATCTGGGGACTTTGTTATACTCGATTAGGGGCCTTTGTTATACTCGATGAAGGGCCTTTGTCATACTCGATCAGAGGACTTTGTTAGTCTCGATGAGGGGTCTTTGTTATACTCGATGAGGGGCCTTTTTATACTCAATCATGGGCCTTTGTTATACTCAACGAGGGGACTTTGTTATATTCGATCAGGGGAATTTGTTATGCTCGACCAGGGGACTTTGCTATACTCGATCAGGGGAATTTGTTACACTCGACCAGGGGACTTTGTTATACGCGATCAGGGGACTTTGATATACTCGACCAGATTTGATTTACCTGATGAGCCAGACTTTTATATTCGATCAGGGACTTTTGTTATACTCGATTAGGGTGCCTTATTATACCTGATCAAGCGCCTTTGTTATAATTATGATCAGGGGACTTTTGTTATACTCGATCAGAGGACTTTATATACTCCAACCAAATTTCGTTATACTCGATCAGGGGCCTTTGTTATACTTGATCAAGGGACTTTGTTATACTCGACCATGGGACTTTGTTATACTCGACCAGGGGAATTTGTTATACTTGATCAGGGGACTTTGTTATACTCGATCAGAGGAATTTGTTAGACTCGACCAGGGGACTTTGTTATACTCGACCAGGGCACTTTGTTATACTTGATCAGGGGCCTTGATGAGGGGCCTTTTTTATACTCGATCAGGGGCCTTTGTAATACTCGATGAAGGGCTTTTGTCATACTCGATCAGGGGACTATGTTATACTCGATCAGGGGCCTTTGTTATAATCGATCGGCGGATGTTATACTCGATCAAGGGAATTTGTTATACTCGATATGGGGTCTTTGTTTTACTTGATTAGTGGCCTCGATTAGGAGCCTTAGTTATACTCGATCGGGGGCCTTTGGCATACTCGATCAGGGGGCTTTGGTATACTCGATCTGGGGTTTAGTTATACCCGATCAGGGGCCTTTGTTGTACTCGATCAAGGGCCTTTGTTGTACTCGATCAGGGGCCTTTGTTATACTCGATAAGAGGTCTTTGTTATACTCGATCAGGTGACTTTGTTATACTCGATCACGGGGCATTGTTATACTCGATCAGGGGAATTTGTTATACTCGTTTAGTGGACTTTGTTATACTCGATCAGAGGACTTTGTTGTACTCGATCAGGGGACTTTGTTATACTCGATGAAGGGACTTTGTTATACTCGATCCGGGGAATTTGTTATACTCGATCAATTGACTTTGTTATACTCGATGAGGGGGCTTTGAAATACTCGATCAGGGGGCTTTGCTATACTTGATGAGGGGGCTTTGTTATACTCGATCAGGGGACTTTGTTATACTCCATCAAGGGCCTTTGTTATACTCGATCAGGGGACTTTGTTTGCTCAATCAGGGGCCTTTGTTGTACTCGACCAGGGACCTTTGTAATACTCGATTAGGGGCCTTTGTAATACTCGATAAGGGGCCTTTGTTATACTCGATCAGGGCACTATGTTATACTCGATTAGGGGCGTTTGTTATACTTGATCAGGGGCCTTTGTTGTACTCGATGAGGGGGCTTTGTTATACTCGATGAGGGGGCTTTGTTATACTCGATCAGGGGACTTTGTTATACTCGATCAGGGGCCTTTGTTGTACTCGATCAGGGGCTTTTGTTATACTCGATGAGGAGCCTTTGTAATACTCGATAAGGGGCCTTTGTTATACTCGATCAGTGTCCTTTGTTATACTCGATCAGGGGCCTTTGTTATACTCGATCAGGGGGCTTTCTTATACTAGAGCAGGGGCCTTTGTTATATTCGATTTGGGGAATTTGTTATACTCGATCAGAGGTCTTTCTTATACTTGATCAGGGGCCTGTGTTGTACTCGATCAGGGGCCTTTGTTGTACTCGATCAGGGGCCTCTGTTGTACTCGATCAGGGGCCTTTGTTGTACTCGATTAGGGGCCTTTGTTATACTTGACCAGAGGCCTTTGAAATACTCGATTAGGGGTCTTTGTTATACTCGATCAGGGGCCTTTGTTGTACTCGATTAGGGGCTTTTGTTATTCTCGATCAGGGGCCTTTGTTACACTCGATCTTAAATTTTGGTTATACTCGACTGTGTGAAATCGCCGATACTCACCAGTGACCAAGGTGCCTCGATCAGAGGACTTTGTTGTACTCGATCCGGGGAATTTGTTATACTCGATTAGGGGACTTTGTTTTACTCGATGAGGGGACTTTGTTGTACTCGACCAGGGGCCTTTGTTGTACTCGATCAGGGGAATTGTTATACTCGAATAGGGGTCTTTGTTATACTTGATGAGGGGCCTCGATCAGGGGCCTTTGTTATACTCGATCAGGGGACATTGTTATACTCGATCAGGGGCCTTTGTTGTACTCGTTGAGGGGCCTTTGTTGTACTCAATCAGGGGCCTTTGATATACTCGATAAGAGGTCTTTTTTATACTCGATCCGGGGACTTTGTTATACTCGATCACGGGGCTTTGTTATACTCGACCAGGGGCCTTTGTTATGCGATATAAGAGGTTTTTGTTATACTCGAACCAGGGGAATTTGTTATACTCGATAAAGGGACTTTGTTATACTCGATGAGGGGCCTTTGTTATACTCGATTAGGGGACATTACTATACTCGACCCGAAAACTTTGTTATACTCGATCAGGGTCATTATTATACTCAACCAGGGGGATTTCATATACTTGATCAGGGGACTTTCTTATACTCGATGAGGGAGCTCTTTTATACTCGACCAGGGTGATTTGTTATGTTCGACCAGTGGCCTTTGTTGTACTCGATCAGGGGGCTTTGTTATATTCGATTAGGGGACTTTCATTTATTCGACCAGGGGCCTTTGTTATTGTCAACCAGGGGCCTTTGTTATACTCGATCAGGGGACTTTGTTATACTCGACCAGGGGACTTTGTTATACTCGAACAGGGGACTTTGTTATACTCGATTAGGGGACTTTGTTATACTCGATGAGGGGGCTTTGATATACTCGATTAGGGGACTTTGTTATACTCGATCCAGGGACTTTGTTATACTCGATGATTGGGCTTTGTTATACTCGATCAGGGGACTTTGTTATGCTCGACCAAGGTCCTTTGTTATGCTTGACCAGTGGCCTTTGTTATACTCGATTAGAGGATTTTGTTATACACCATCAGGGGACTTTGTTTTACTCGATCAGGGGACTTTTTTATATTCGATCAGAGGACTTTGTTATACTCGATGAGGGGCCTTTATTATACTCGACCAGGGAACTTTGTTATACTCGACCAGGGGACTTTGTTTAACTCAATCAGGGGACTTTTTTATATGCGATAAGGGTTTTTGTTATACTCGATCAGGGGCCTTTATTATACTCGATAAGAAGGACTTTGTTATACTCGATTAGGGGACTTTGTTATACTCACCAGGGGACTTTGTTATACTCGATCAGGGGACTTTGTTATACTCGATCAGGGGAACATTACTATATTCGATTAGGGGTCTTTGTTATACTCGATCAGGGGACTTTTATTATACTCGATCAGGGGGCTTTGTTATACTGGACCAGGGGCCTATGTTATGCTGATTCAGGGTACTTTGTTATACTCGATCAGGGGCTTTTGTTATACTATATCAGAGGCTTTTGTTATACTCGAACCAGGGGAATTTGTTAAACTCGATAACGGGACTTTGTTATACTCAATGAGGGGCCTTTGTTATACTCGATCAGGGGACATTACTATACTCGACCCGGGAACTTTGTTATACTCGATCAGGGCCATTATTATACTCGACCAGGGGGGTTTGATATACTTGATCAGGGGACTTTCTTATACTCGATGAGGGGGCTCTTTTATACTCGACCAGGGTGATTTGTTATGTTCGACCAGTGGCCTTTCTTATACTCGATGAGCGGGCTTTGTTATATTCGATTAGGGGACTTTCATATATTAGACCAGGGGACTTTGTTATATTCGATCAGGGGCTTTGTTATATTCGAATAGGGGACTTTGTTATATTCGACCAGGGGCCTTTGTTATGGTCAGCCAGGGGACTTTGATATACTCGATCAGGGGGCTTTGTTTTCCTCGACCAGGGGACTTTGTTATATTCGATCAGGGGACTTTGTTATACTTGATCAGGGGACTTTGTAGTATTCGATCTGGGGGGCTTTGTTATACTCGATCAGGGGACATTACTATACTCGACCCGGGAACTTTGTTATACACAATAAGGGGATATGTTATACTCGATCAGGGGATGTGTTATACTCAATCAGGGGACTTTGTTATACTCAGTTAGGAGGCTTTGTTATACTCAACCGGGACCCTTTGTTATACACGATCAGGGGAATTTGTTATACTCGATCTGGGGACTTCGTTATACTCGATCAGGGGGCTTTGTTATACTCAACCACGGGACTTTGTTATACTCGATCAGGATGCTTTGTTATACTCAACCGGGGGCCTTTGTTATACTCGATTAGGGGCTTTTGTTATACTCGATCAAGGGACTTTGTTATACTCGATCAGGGGGCTTTGTTTATATCGATCAGCGAACTTTGTTTTACTCCATCAGGGTCTTTGTTATACTCCATTAGGGGCCTTTGTTATACTCGACCAGGGGACTTTGTTATACTCGATAAGGGGACTTTGTTATACTCGATGAGGGGCCTTTGTTTTATTCGATCAGGGGACTTTGTTATACTCGATGAGGGGCATTTGTTATACTCGATCAAGGGACTTTGTTATACTCGATCAGGGGGCTTTGTTTATATCGACCAGCGGACTTTGTTTTACTCCATCAGGGTCTTTGTTATTCTCCATCAGGGGCCATTGTTATACTCGACCAGGGGACTCTGTTATACTCGATCAGGGGACTTTGTTATACTTGATGAGGGGCCTTTATTATATTTGACCAGGGGACTTTGTTATACTCGATTTGGGGACTTTGTTATACTCGATGAGAGGGCTTTGTTATACTCGATCAGGGGACTTTGTTATACTCGACCAGGGTCCTTTGTTATGCTCGACCATCTGCCTTTGTTATAATCGATCAGGGGATTTTGTTATACTAGATGAGGGGACTTTGTTATACTCAATCAGGGGGCTTTGTTATACTCGACCAGGGTCGTTTGTTATGCTCGATCAGAGGACTTTGTTATATTAGATCAGGGGACTTTGTTATACTCGATCAGGGGCCTCTATTATATTCGATCAGGGGACTTTGTTATACTCGATTAGGGGACTTTTCATAATCGATTAGGGGACTTTGTTAGACTCGATGAGGAGCCTCTGTTATACTCGATGAGGGGCCTTTGTTATACTCAATCATGGGCCATTGTTATATTCAACCAGGGGACTTTGTTATACTCGATCAGGGGGCTTTGTTATAATCGATTAGGGGACTTTGTTATACTCGATGAGGGGCATTTTTTATACTCGATCAAGAGCCTTTGCTATACTCGATCAGTTGACTTTGTTAAACCTAATCAGGGGGCTTTGTTATGCTCGATCAGGGGCTTTTGTTATACTATATCAGGCGGCTTTTGTTATACTCGAACCAGGGGAATTTGTTATACCCGATCATGAGACTTTGTTATTCTCGATCAGGGCCTTTATTATACTCGACCACGGTAGTTTGATATACTCGATCAGGGGACTTTGTTATACTAGGTCAGGAGGCTTTATTATACTCGATCAGGGGACTTTGTTATACTCGATCAGGGGCCATTACTATACTCGACCAGGGAACTTTGTTATACACGATCAGGGGATATGTTATATTCGATCAGGGGACTTTGTTATACTCAGTCAGGAGGCTTTGTTATACTCAACAGGGGGCCTTTGTAATACTCGATCAGGGGGAATTTGTTATACTCGATCAGGGGACTTTGCTATACACGATGAGGGGGCTTGGTTATACTCAACCAGGGGACTTTGTTATACTCGATGAGGTCGTTATGTTATACTCGACCAGGGGTCTTTGTTAGGCTCGATCAGGGGACTTTTTATACTTGATCAGGGGCCTTTGTTATACTCGATCAGGGAACTTTGTTATACTCGATCAGGGGCCTTGTTATCCTCGATCAGGGACTTTGTTATACTCCATCAGGGACTTTGTTATGCTCCATTAGGGGCCTTTGTTATACTCGATCTGGGGAATTTGTTATACTTGATCAGGGGACTATGTATTATTTGATCTGAGGGGCTTTGTTATGCTCGACCAGGGGCCTTTGTTATGCTCGATAAGAGGACTTTGTTATAATCGATCAGAGGACTTTGTTATTCTCGATCAAGGGCCTTGGTTATACTCGTACCAGGGGACTTTGTTATACTCGATCAGGAGAAGTGTTATACTCGACCAGGGGACTTTGTTATACTCGATCAGGGGAATTTGTAATACTTGACTAGGGGACTTTGTTATACTCGATAAGTGGACTTTGTTATACTCGATCAAGGGCCTCTGTCATAATCGATCAGGGGACTTTGTTATACTCCATGAGGGGACTTTGTTACACTCGATGAGGGGCCTTTGTTATACTCAATCATAGGCCATTGTTATATTCAACCAGGGGACTTTGTTATCCTCGATAAGGGGAATTTGTTTTACTCGACCAGGGGACTTTGTTATACTCGATCAGTGGAATTTGTTATACTCAATGATTGGGCTTTGTTATACTCGATCATGGGACTTTGTTATACTCGATTAGGGTCTTTGTTATACTCCATCAGGGGCCTTTGTTATACTCGACCAGGGGACTTTGTTATACTCGATCAGGGGACTTTGTTATACTTGATCACTGGACTTTGTGATATTCTTTTAGGGGAGCTTTGTTATACCTGACCAGGGGCCTTTGTTATGCTCGATAAGGGGACTTTGTTATACTCGATCAGGGGACTTTGTTTTACTCGACCAGGGGACTTTGTTATACTCGATCAGGGGACTTTGTTATACTCAATGATTGGGCTTTGTTATACTCGATCAAGGGACTTTGTTATACTCGATTAGGGTACTTTGTTATACTCGACCAGGGGCCTTTGTTATGGTCAACCTGGGGACTTTGTTATACTCAATCAGGGGACTTTGTTATACTCGATCAGGGAGCTTTGTATTCCTCGACCAGGGGATTTTGTTATACTCGATAAGGGGACTGTGTTATACTCGATGATTTGGCTTTGTTTTACTCGATCAAGGGCCTTTGTCATAATCGATGAGGGGACTTTGTTAGACTCGATGAGAGGCCTTTGTTATACTCGATCAGGGGCCTTTGTTATACCTAATCATGGGCTATTGTTATATTCAACCAGGGGACTTTGTTATTCTCGATCAGGGGGCTTTGTTATATTCGATTAGGGGACTTTGGTTATACTCGATGAGGGACACTTGTTATACTCGATCAAGGGCCTTTGCTGAACTCGATCAGGGGACTTTGTTAGACTCGATTAGGGTCCTTTGTTATTCTCGATCAGGGGACTTTGTTATACCTGATCAGGGGCTTTGTTATACTCGACCAGGGGCCTTTGTTATGCTCGATGAGAGACCTTTGTTATAGTATATGAGGGGCTTTTGTTATACTCGAACCAGGGGAATTTGTTAGACTCGATCATGAAACTTTGTTATACTCGATCAGGGCCTTTATTATACTCGACCAGGGGGGTTTGATATACTCGATCAGGGGACTTTGTTATACTCAGTAAGGGAATTTTGTTATACACGAACAGGGGATATGTTATATTCGATCAGGGGATGTGTTATACTCGATGAGGGGACTGTGTTATACTCGATCAGGGAGCTTTGTTTTCCTTGATCAGGGGTCTTTGTTATACTCCATCAGCGTCTTTGTTAGACTCCATCAGGGGCTTTTGTTATACTCGACCAGGGGACTTTGTTATACTCGATCAGGGGACTTTGTTATACTTGATCACTGGACTTTGTAATATTCGATCAGGGGGGCTTTATTATACTCGACCAGGGGCCTTTGTTATGCTCGATAAGGGGACTTTGTCTTACTCGCCCAGGGTACTTTGTTATACTCGATCAGGGGACTGTGTTATAGTCGATCAGGGGCCTTTGTTATGCTCGACCAGAGGACTTTGTTATACTCGATAAGGGGACTTTGTTATACTCGATGAGGGGGCTTTGATATACTCGACCAGGGGACTTTGTTATTCTCGATTAGGGGACTTTGTTATACTCGATGATTTGGCTTTGCTATACTCGATCAGGAGACTTTGTTATATTCGATTAGGGAACTTTGTTTTACTCGACCAGGGGCCTTTGTTATGGTCAACCAGGGGACTTTGTTATTCTCAATCAGGGGACTTTGTTATACTTGATCAGGGGGCTTTGTTTTCCTCGACCAGGGGACTGTGTTATACTCGATCAGGGGACTTTGTCATACTCGATGATTGGGCTTTGTTATACTCCATCAAGGGCCTTTGTCATAATCGATCAGGGGACTATGTTAGACTCGATGAGAGGCCTTTGTTATACTCGATCATGAGCCATTGTTATATTCAACCAGGGAACTTTATTATACTCGATTAGGGGGCTTTGTTATATTCGATTAGGGGACTTTGTTATACTCGATGAGGGGCATTTGTTATACTCGATCAAGGGCCTTTGCTATACTCGATTAGGGGACTTTGTTAGACTCGATTAGGGGCCTTTGTTATTCTCGATCAGGTGACTTTGTTATACCTTATTAGGGGGCTTTGTTATACTCGACCTGGGGCCTTTGTTATGCTCGATTAGGGGACTTTGATATGCTCTATCAGGGGCCTTTGTTATACTATATTAGGGGCTTTTGTTATACTCGAACCAGGGGAATTTGTTATACTCGATCTTGAGACTTTATTATACTCGATCAGGGCCTTTATTATACTCGACCAGGGGGGTTTGATATACTCGATCATTGGACTTTGTTATACTCGGTAAGGAGGCTTTATTATACTCGATCAGGGGACTTTGTTATACTCGATCAGGACTTTTGCTAATTTCGGATAAGGGCTTTGATCAGACTTTTATACCTCGACTTTATATTCCATCCATGGCCTTTGACTTTATACCTTGATTATATCGACTTTGTTCAATCGTGGTCCTGTTACATCACAGGCCTTTACTCATCAGGCTCCTTGTAATATTCTCCACAGTTTTTGTTATACTCAAACAGGGAACTTTGTTTTACTCGATCAGGGGACTTTGTTATACATGATCAGGGGACTTTGTATTATTCGATCACGGGGGCTTTGTTGTGCTCGACCAGGGGCCTTTGTTATGCTCGATAAGGAGACTTTGTTATACTCGATCAGGAGGCTTTGTTATACTCAACCGGGGGCCTTTGTTATTCATCGAGAATAACAAAGTCACTTAATCGAATATAACAAAGTCCCCTGATCGAGTATAACAAAGGCCACTGGTTCAGCAAAACAAACGACCCTGGTCGAGTATATCAAAGACCCCTGATCGAGTATAACAAATGTTCCCTAATCGAGTATAACAAGGTCTCATGATCGGGTATAACAAATTCTCCTGGTTCGAGTATAACAAAAGCCCCTGATATAGTATAACAAAGGACCCTGATCGAGTATAACAAAGTCCCCTGATGGAGCATAACAAAGGTCCCTGGTCGAGTATATCAAAGCCCACTGATCGTGTATAACAAAGTCCCCTAATCGAATATAACAAAGGCCCCTGATCGAGTATATCAAAGCCCCCTCATCGAGTATAACAAAGTCCCCTGATCGAGGAAAACAAAGCCCTCTGATCGAGTATACCAAATTCCCCTGATCGAGTATAAGAAAGTCCCCTGATCGAGGAAAACATAGCCCTCTGATCGAGTATACCAAAGTCCCCAAATCAGGTATAACCAAGTCCCATGATCGAGTATAACAAAGTCCCCTGGTAGAGGAAAACAAAGCCCCCTGATCGAGTAAAACAAGTCCCCTGATTGAGTATAACAAAGTCCCCTGGTTGACCATAACAAAGGCCCCTGGTAGAGTATAACAAAGTCCCTTAATCGAATATAACAAAGCTCCCTGATCGAGTATAACAAAGGCCACTGGTCGACCATAACAAAGGACCCTGGTTGAGTATAACAATGTCCTCTGAAGGAGTTTAACAAAGTCCCATCATCGAGTATAACAAAGTCCCCTGATCGGGTATATCAAAGCCCCCTCATCGAGAATAACAAAGTCCCCTAATCGAGTATAACAAAGTCCCCTGGTCGAGTATAACAAAGGCCCCCTGATCGAATATTACTAAGTCCCCTTTCAAGTAAAACAAAGTCCCCTGATCGAGTATAACAAAGTCCCCTGGTCGAGCATAACAAAGGCCCCTGATGGAGTATAACAATGACCCTGATCGAGTATAACAAAGTCCCCTGATCGAGGAAAACAAAGCCCTCTGATTGAGTATACCAAAGTCCCCTAATCGAGTATAACAAAGTCCCTTGATCGAGTATAACAAAGGCCACTAATCGAGTAAAACAAAGGCCCCAGGTTGAGTGTAACAAAGCCTCCTGATCGAGTATAACAAAGTCCCCTCATCGAGTATAACACATCCCCTGATAGAGTATAACATATCCCCTGATCGTGTATAACAAAGTTCCCTGGTCGAGTATAGTAATGTCCCCTGATCGAGTATAACAAAGCCCCTTGCTCGAGTATAACAAAGTCCCCTGGTCGAGTATAACAAAGTCCCCTGATCGAGTATACCATAGTCCTCTGGTCGAGTATAACAAATTCCACTGATCGGTTATAACAAAGGCCCTTGATCGAGTATAATAAAGGCCCCTAATCAAGCTTAACAAAGTCCCTTGATCGAGTATAACAAAGTTCCCTGATCGAGTATAACAAAGGCCCTAGATTGAGTATAATAAAGGCCCCTGGTCGAGTATAACAAAGTCCCCTGATCGAGTTTAACAAAGTCCCATGGTCGAGTATAACAAAGTCACCTAATCGAGTATAACAAATGCTTGTTTTTTGCTCAAACTCACTGCCTTTAGTTACTTTTACTTATTTTACTTGAAATCTCAGTTTAAGCTAAAAAGCAGTTTATTTTAGTAAGTGTTACTTTTCTTACATAAAACGCTTATTTTCTGTTCAAAACGATGCTTCTAGTTAGTTTTACTTCTTCGAGTGAAAAAACTAAATTTAGAATGAAAACAGTGGAATTCGTTAGTTTTACTTCTTTTTACAGAATACGCTTGTTTTCTACACAACGTAGTGCAATTTAGTTCATTTTATTTTTTCTCGAAAAACGCTTGTCTTCTGCTCAAACACGCTGTTTATAGTTAGTTTTTACTAAAAAACAGAGTATATTAGTAAGTTTTACCTCTCTCACGCAAAACGCTTTTTTTTATCCTAAACATACTGTTTTTACTTAGTTTTACTTCATCTAGTAAAAACACCCAATTTTAAATGAAAACAGTGGAATTCGTTTGTTTTACTTTTTTTTACGGAATTCGCTTGTTTTCTACACAACGTAGTGCAATTTAGTTCATTCATTTTTTTCTCGAAAAACGTTTGTCTTCTGCTCAAAATCGCTGTTTATAGTTAGTTTTTACTCAAAAACAGTGTATTTTAGTGTTTTACTTCTCTCACGGAAAACGCTTTTTTTATCCTAAAAATGGCGTTTTTAGTTAGTTTTACTTCTTCTAGTAAAACACCCAATTTTAAATGAAAACACGTGGAATTCTTTAGTTTTACTTCTTTTCATGGAATACCCTTGATTTTTCACAAATCAGCGCATTTTCGGGCATTATATTTTCTTCACGGAAAACGCTTGTTTTCTGCTCAAACATACTGCTTTTAGTTAGTTTTACTTCTTGTACTGGAAACACTCAGTTTTTACTCAAAAACAATGTATATTAGTAAGTTTTAATTCTCTAATGAAAACGCTTTTTTTATCCAAAGAAATGCTGTATTTAGTTAGTTTTACTTCTTCTAGTAAAAACACCCAATTTTAAATGAAAAAGGTGGAATTCGTTAGTTTTATTTGTTTTCTCGGAATACGCTTGTTTTCTGGACAAAGCAGTTCATTTTAGTTCATTTTATTTTTGTTCACGAATTACGCTTATATTCTGCTCAAAACAGTTTATGCTCAAAAACAGTATATTTTAGTAAGCTTTACTTCTACGGAAAACGCTTTTTTTTATTTAAAACGCTGCTTATGGTTAGTGTTAATTCTCTTACTAGAAACATCACTTTCTGCTCAAAAATCAAGTATTTTAGTAAGTTTTTCTTCGTCCACGGAAAACGCTTTTTTTTTCTCCTAAAAATGGTATTTTTAGTTAGTTCTACTTCTTCTGGTGAAAACTCTAAATTTTTAATGAAAAGAGTTGAATTCGTTTTACTTCTTTTCACAGAATACGCTTGTTTCTGCACAAATAGTGTATGTTTGTTCATTCATATCTTGTCACGGAAAATGCTTCTTCTCTCCTCAAACACACTGCCTTTAGTTAGTTTTACTTTTTTACTTGAAATCTCAGTTTAAGCTAAAAAACGGTGTATTTTAGAAAGTTTTACTTCTGTTACAGAAAACGCTTATTTTCTGTTCAAAACGATGCTTTTAGTTAGTTTTACTTATTCTAGTGAAAAAACTCAATTTAGAATGAAAACAGTGGAATTCGTTAGTTTTACTTCTTTTTACAGAATACGCTTGTTTTCTGTACAACGTAGTGCAATTTAGTTCATTCTATTTTTTCTCGAAAAACGCTTGTCTTCTGCTTAAACACGCTGTCTATAGTTAATTTTACTTCTTGCACTGGAAACACTCAGTTTTTACTCAAAAACAGTGTATATTAGTAAGTTTTACTTCTCTCACGGAAAACGCTTTTTTTCTCCTAAGAATGCTGTTTTTAGTTGGTTTTAATTCTTCTAGTAAAAACACCCAATTTTAAATGAAAACAGTGGAATTCGTTAGTTTTACTTATTTTCACGGAATACGCTAGTTTTCTAGACAAAGCAGTGCATTTTTGTACATTTTATTTTTTTCACGAAAAGCGCTTATTTTCTGTTCAAAACGATGCTTCTAGTTAGTTTTACTTCTTCTAGTGAAAAAACTCAATTTAGAATGAAAACAGTGGAATTCGTTTGTTTTACTTCTTTTTACGGAATATGCTTGTTTTCTGCACAACTTAGTGCAATTTAGTTCATTCTATTTTTTCTCGAAAAAAGCTTGTTTTCTGCTCAAAAATACGTTTTCTTATCCTAAAAATGTTGTTTTTAGTTAGTTTACTTCTTCTAGTAAAAGCATTTTCCCTGGGAGAAGAAAAACCTACTAAAATACACTGTTTTTAGTAAAAACTGAGTGTTTCGTATGCAAGAAGTAAAACTAACTATAAACAGCGTTTTTTGCAGAAGACAAGCGTTTCCGTGATAAAAGTAAAACTTACTAAAATACACTGTTTTTGAGCAGAAACTGATGTTTCCCGTACTAAAAGTAAAACTAACTAAAAACAGTGTGTTTGAGGAGAAAACAAACGTTTTTCGTGAAAAAATAGAATGAACTAACAAAGGCCCCTCATCGAGTATAACAAAGCCCCCCCGGATCGAATACTACAAAGTCCCCTGATCAAGTATAACAAAGTCCCCTGATCGAGTATAACAAAGTCCACTAGTCGAGGAAAACAAAGCCCCCCTGATCGAGTATAACAAAGTCCCCTCATCGACCATAACAAAGGCCCCTGGTCGAATATAACGAAGTCCCCAATTCGAATATAACAAAGCCCCTTGATCGAGTATAACAAAGGCCACTGGTCGAACATAACAAATCACCCTGGTCGAGTATAAAGAGCCCCTTCATCGAGTATAAGAAAGACCCCTGATCGCGTTTATCAAACCCCCCATGTCGAGTATAATAAAGGCCCTGATCGAGTATAACAAAGTTCCCGAGTCGAGTGTAGTAATGTCCCCTGATCGAGTATAACAAAGGCCCCTCATCGAGTATAACAAAGTCCCCTTATCGAACATAACAAATTCCCCTGGTTCGAGTATAACAAAAGCCTCTAATATAGTATAACAAAGGCCCCTGATCGAGTATAACAAAGTACCCTGATTGGGCATAACAAAGGCCCCTGGACGAATATAATAAAGCCCCCTGATCGAGTATATCAAAGTCCCCTGATCGAGTATAACAAAGGCCCCTAATCGAGTACAGTAATGTCCCCTGATCGAGTATAACAAAGTCCCCTGATCGGGTATAACAAAGTCCCCTGGTCGAGTATAACAAAGTCCCCTAATCGAGTATAACAAAGTCCTCTGATCGAGTATAACAAAGTCCCCTGATCGAGAAAAAACAAAGGCCCTTGATCGAGTATAATAAAGGCCCCTAATCGAGTATAACAAAAACCCTGATCGAATATAAAAAAGTCCCCTGATCGAGTAAAACAAAGTCCCCTGGTCGAGTATAACAAATTCCCCTGGTCGAGTATAACAAAGTCCCCTGATCGAGTATAACAAAGTCCTCAGATCGAGTATAACAAAGTCCCATGGTCGAGTATAACAAAGTCACCTAATCGAGTATAACAAAGTCCCTTGATCGAGTATAACACATCCCCTGATCGAGTATAACAAAGGCCCCTCGTCGAATATAACAAAGCCCCCTGATCGGGTATATCAAAGCCCCCTCATCGAGTATAACAAAATCCCCTAATCGAGTATAACAAAGTCCCCTGGTCGAATATAATAAATGCCCCTGATCGAGTATAACAATGTCCCCTGGTCGAGTATAACAAAGTCCCCTGGTCGAGTATAACCAAGGCCCCTGATCGAGAATAACAAATTCCTCTGATCGAATATAACAAAGTCCACTTATCGAGCATAACAAAGGCCCCTCTTCGAGCATAACAAACCCCGCCTCATCGTATAATATAAAGTCCCCTGATCAAGTATAACAAAGTCCCGTGATCGAGTATAACAAAGTCCCCCCATCGAGTATAACAAAGCCCTCTGATCGAGTATAATAAACTCCCCTGATCTAGTATAACAAAATCCCGTGATCGAATATAGCAAAGGCCCTTGATCGAGTATAACAAAGGCCCCCAGTTGAGTATAACAAAGCCTCCTCATCGACTTTAACAACGTCCCCTGATCGAGTATAACACTTCGCCCTATTGAGTATAACATATCCCCTGATCGAGTATAACAAAGTCCTCTCATCGAGCAAAACAAAGGCTCCGGGTCGAGTATAACAAAGCCCTCTGATCGAGTATAACAAAGCCCCCTGATCGAGTATAACAAAGTCCCATGTTCGAGTATAACAAAGTCCCTTCATCGAGTATAACAAAGGCCCCTGATCGAGTATAACAAAGGGCCCCGTTTGAGTACAACAAAACCTCCTAATCGAGTATAACAAAGTCCCCTAATCGAGTATAACACATCCCCTGATCGAGTATAACATATCACCTAATCGTGTATAACAAAGTTCCCTTGTCGAGTATAGTAATGTCCCCTGATCGAGTATAACAAAGCCCCCTGATCGAGTATAACAAAGTCCTCTGATCGAGTATAACAAAGTCCCCTGATCGAGTATAACAAAGGTCCTTGATCGAGTATAATAAAGGCACCTGATCGAGTATAACAACGTCCCCTGATCGAGTATAACACATCCCCTGATTGAGTATAACATATCCCCTGATCGTGTAAAACAAAGTCCTCTAATCGAGTATAACAAAGGCCCTTGATCGAGTATAACAAAGTCCCCTAATCGAGTATAACAAAGTCCCCTTATCGAGAATAACAAAGTCCCCTTTTCGAGTATAACAAAGTAACCTGATCGAGTATAACAAAGTTCCCTGGTCGAGTATAACAAAATCCCCTAATCGAATATAAAAATGCCCCCTGATCGAGTACAACAAAGGCTACTGGTCGAGCATAACAAAGGACCCTGATCGAGTATAACACATCCCCTGATCGAGTATAACATATCCCCTGATCGTGTAAAACAAAGTTCCCTGGTCGAGTATAGTAATGTCCCTGATCGAGTAAGACAATGCCTCCTGATCGAGTATATCAAAGTCCCCTGGTCGAGTATAACAAAGTCCCCTGATCGAGTATAACAAAGTCTTCTGATCGAGGATTACAAAGTCCCCTGATCGAGTATAACAAAGGTCCTTGATCGAGTATAATAAAGGCCCCTGATCGAGTATAACAAAGTCCTTTGATCGAATATAAAATAGTCCCCTGATCGAGTAAAACAAAGTCCCCTGGTCGAGTATAACAAAGTCCCCTGATCGAGTATAAAAAAGCCCCCTGATCGAGGAAAACAAAGTCCCCCGATCGAGTATAACAAAGTCCTCTCATCGAGCATAACAAAGTCCCCTTATCTAGTATAACAAAATCCCGTGATCGAGTATAGCAAATGCCCTTGATCGATTATAACAAATGCCCCTCATCGAGTATAACAAAGTCCCCTAATCGAATATAACAAAGCCCCCTGATCGAGTATAATAAAGGCCCTGATCGAGTATAACAAAGTCCTTGATCGAGTATAACAAAGGCCCTTGATCGAGTATAACAAAGTCCCCTAATCGAGTATAACAAAGTCCCCTTATCGAGAATAACAAAGTCCCTTTTTCGAGTATAACAAAGTCCCCTGATCGAGTATAACAAAGTTCCCTGGTCGAGTATAACAAAATCCCTTCATCGAATATAACAAAGCCCCCTCATCGAGTACAACAAAGGCCACTGGTCGAGCATAACAAAGGACCTTGGTCGAGTATAACAAAGCCCCCTCATCGAGTATAATAAAGGCCCTGATCGAGTATAACAAAATCCCCTGATCTAGTATAACAAAATCCAATGATCGAGAATAGCAAAGGCCCGTGATCCTGTATAACAAATGCCCCTTATCGAGTAAAACAAAGTCCCCTAATCGAATATAACAAAGCCCCCTGATCGAGTATAACAAAGGCCACTGGTCGAGCATAAGAAAGGACCCTGGTCGAGTATAACAAGGCCCCCTCATCGAGTATAATAAAGGCCCTGATCGAGTATAACAAAGTCTCATGATCGAGAATAACAAAGTCCCCTGATCTAGTATAACAAAATCCCGTGATCGAGTATAGCAAAGGCCCTTGATCGAGTATAACAAATGCCCCTCATCGAGTATAACAAAGTCCCCTAATCGAATATAACAAAGCCCCCTGATCGAGTATAACAAAGGCCACTGTTCGAGCATAAGAAAGGACCCTGATCGAGTATAACAAAGTCCCCTGATCGAGTATAACAACTCCTACTCATCAGGTATAACAAAGTCCCCTGATCGAGTATAACAAAGTCCCCTGATCGAGTATATCAAAGCCCCCACATCGGGTATAACAAAGTCCCCTAATCGAGTATAACAAAGTCTCCTGGTCGAGTATAACAAAGGCCCATGATCGAGTAAAATAAAGTCCCCTGATCTCGTATAACAAAGTCTCCTTATCGAGAATAACAAAGTCCCCTGATCGAGTAAAACAATGCCTCCTGATCGAGTATAACAAAGTCCCCTGGTCGAGTATAACAAAGTCCCCTGATCGAATATAAGAAAGTCCTCCGATCGAGAATAACAAAGTCCCCTGATCGAGGAAAACAAAGCCCTCTGATCGAGTATAACAAAGTCCCTTATCGAGCATAAAAAGGCCCCTGGTCGAGTATAACAAAGCCCCCCCTGATCGAATATTACAAAGTCCAGTGATCAAATATAACAAAGTCCCCTGATCGAGTATAAAAAAGTCCCCTGGTCGAGTATAACAAAAGCCCCTGATGGAGTATAACAAAGACCCTAATGGAGTATAACAAAGACCCCTGATCAAGGAAAACAAAGCCCCCTGATCGAGTATAACAAAGTCCCCTCATCGAGTATAACACATCTCTTGATCAAGTATAACATATCCCCTGTTCGTGTATAACAATGTTCCCTGGTCGAGTATAGTAATGTCCCCTAATCGAGTATAATAAAGACCCCTTATCGAGCATAATAAAGGCCCCTGGTCGAGTATAACAAAGCCCCCCTGAACGAATATTACAAAGTCCCCTGATCAAGTGTAACAGAGTCCCCTGATTGAGTATAACAAAGACCATGATGGAGTATAACAAAGTCCCCTGATCGAGGAAAACAAAGCCCCCTGATCGAGTATAACAAAGTCCCCTGATCGAGTATAACAAAACACCCTGGTCGAGTGAAACAAAGCCCCCTAATCGAGTATAACAAAGTCCCCTAATCAAGTATAACAAAGTCCCCTGATCGAGGAAAACAAAGCCCCCTGATCGAGTATAACAAAGCACCCTGGTCGAGTATAACAAAGCCCCCTAATCGAGTATAACAAAGTCCCCTTATCGAGCATAACAAAGGCCCCTGGTCGAGTTTAACAAAGCCCCCCTGATCGAATATTACAAAGTCCCCTGATCAAGTGTAACAAAGTCCCCTTATTGAGTATAACAAAGTCCCCTGGTCGAGTATAACAAAGGCCCCTGATGGAGTATAACAAAGACCATGATTTAGTATAACCAAGTCCCCTGATCGAGAATATCAAACCCCCCTGGTCGAGTATAATAAAGGCCCTGATCGAGTATAACAAAGTCTCATGATCGAGTATAACAAATTCCCCTGGTTCGAGTATAACAAAAGCCCCTGATAGAGTATATCAAAGGCCTCTGATCGAGCATAACAAAGGCCCATGGTCGAGAATAACAAAGGCCCCTGATCGAGTATAACAAAGTCCCCTGATCGAGAATAATAGAGGCCCCTAATTGAGTCTAACAAAGTCCCCTGATCGAGTTTAGCAAAGGCCCTTGATCGAGTATAACAAACGCCCCCCATCGAGTATAACAAAGTCCCCTTATCGAATATAACAAAGCCCCCTGATAGAGTATAACAAAATCCCCAATCGAGTATAACAAAGTCTCCTGATCGAGTATAACAAAGTACCCTGGTCGAGTAAAACAAAGTCCCCTGATCGAGAATAACAATGGCCCCTGATCGAGTATAACAAAGTCCACTTATCGAGCATAACAAAGGCCCCTGGTCGAGTATAACAAAGCCCCCCTGATCTAATATTACAAAGTCCAGTGATCAAGTATAACAAAGTCCCCTGATCGAGTATAACAAAGTCCCCTGGTCGAGTATAACAAAAGCCCCTGATGTAGTATAACAAAGACCATGATGGAGTATAACAAAGACCCCTGATCAAGGAAAACAAAGCCCCCTGATCGAGTATAACAAAGTCCCCTCATCGAGTATAACACATCCCCTGAACGAGTATAACATATCCCCTGTTCGTGTATAACAAAGTTACCTGGTCGAGTATAGTAATGTCCCCTAATCGAGTATAACAAAGGCCACTGATCGAGTATAACAAAGTCCCCTTATCGAGCATAACAAAGGCCTCTGGTCTAGAATAACAAACCCCCCTGATCGAATATTACAAAGTCCCCTGATCAAGTATAACAAAGTCCCCTGATTGCGTATAACAAAGTCTCCTGGTCGAGCATAACAAAGGCCCCTAATGGAGTATAACAAAGACCATGATGGAGTATAACAAAGTCCCCTGATCGAGGAAAACACAGCTCCCTGATCGAGTATAACAAAGTCCCCTGATCGAGTATAACAAAGCACCCTGGTCGGGTATAAAAAAGCCCCCTGATCGAGTATAACAAAGTCCCCTGATTGAGTATAATAAAGCCCCCATACCGAGTATAACAAAATCCCTTGATCGAGTATATCAAACCCCCCTGGTCGAGTATAATAAAGGCCCTGATCGAGTATAACAAAGTCTCATGATCGAGTAAAAGAAATTCCCCTGGTAAGAGTATAACAAAAGCCCCTCATATAGTATAAGAAAAGCCTCTGATCGAGCATAACAAAGGCCCCTCGTCGAGTATAACAAAGCCCCCTGATCAGGTATAACAAAATCCTCTAATAGAGAATAACAAAGGCCCCTAATCGAGTCTAACAAAGTCCCCTAATTGAGTTTAGCAAAAGCCCTTGATCGAGAATAACAAATGTCCCTCATCGAGTATAACAAAGTCACCTAATCGAATATAACAAAGCCCCCTGATCGAGTATAACAAAGTCCCCTGGTTAAATATAAGAAAGCCCCCTGATCGAATATAACAAAGTCCCTCATCGAGTATAACAAAGGCCCCTCATCGAGTCTAACAAAGTCCCCTGATCGATTATGACAAAGGCCCTAGATCGAGTAAAACAAAGCCAAATCATCGAGAATAACAAAGTCCACTAATCGAGTATAACAAAGTCCCCTGGTCGAGTATATCAAAGCACCCTGATCGAGTATAACAAAGTCCCCTGATCGAGTATAACAAAGTCCTCTGGTCGAGCATAACAAAGGCCCCTGATCGAGTATAACAAAGTCCCCTGATCAAGTATAACAAAGTCCCCTGATCGAGTATAACAAAGTCCCCTGGTCGAGTATAACAAAGGCCCCTGATGGAGTATAACAAAGACACTGATGGAGTAAAACAAAGTCCCCTGATCAAGGAAAACAACGCCCCCTGATCGAGTATAACAAAGTCCACTGATCGAGTATAACAAAGTCCATTGATCGAGGATAACAAAGGCCCCTGATCGAGAAAAACAAAGGCCTCCGTTTGAGTATAACAAAGCCCAGTGATCGAGTATAACAAATCCCCTGATCGAGTATAACATATCCCCTGATCGTGTATAACAAAGTTCCCTGGTCGAGTATAGTAATGTCCCCTGATCGAGTATAACAAAACCTCCTGATCGAGTAAAACAAAGTCCCCTGGTCGAGTATAACAAAGTCCCCTGATCGAGTATAACAAAGTCCTCTGATCGAGTATAACAAAGTCCCCTAATGGAATATAACAAAGGCCCTTGATCGAGTATAATAAATACCCGTTAATCAGGTTTAACAAGAGTCCCTTGAGTCAAGTATAGCAAAGCCCTGATCGAATTAAACAAAGTCCCCGATCCGGGTATAACAACCGCAGAGTCCTCTGATGGGTGTATAACAAAAGTCCCCGATCCAGGTATAACAAAGACCCCTGATCGAGGTATAACAAGAGTCCCCCTGGTCAGGTATAACAAAGGTCCCTTATAAAGGGTATAACAAAGTCCCTCGTCAGAGTATCCCACTGGAAATTCCCTGATCGAGGTATAACAAAGTCCCTGGTCGAGGAATAACAAAGTCTCCTGATCCAGGTATAATAGAGGCCCTGATCAGGTATAACAAAGGAATCCCCTGATCAGAATATAACAAAGTCCCTGGTCCGGGTATAACAAAGTCCCCTGATCGAGTACAACAAAGTCTCCCGATCGAGTATAACAAAGGCCCCCGTTTGAGTATAATAAAGTCTCCTGATCGAGTATAACAAAGTCCCCTGATCGAGTATAACACATCCCCTGATCAAGTATAACAAAGACCAATCATCGAGTATAACAAAGCCCCCTGAAGGAGTATAACAAAATCCCCTGATCGAGTATAACAAAGTCCCCTGATCGAGTAAAACAAAGTCCCCTGGTCAAGTATAACAAAGCACCCCTGATCGAGGATAACAAAGCCCCCTAATCGAATATATCAAAGTCCCCTAATCGAGAATAACAAAGTCCCCTGGTCGAGTATAACAAAGTCCCCTCGTCAAGTATTACAAATTCCCCTGATCGAGTATAACAAAGTCCCCTGGTCGAGAATAACAAAGTCTCCTGATCGAGTATAACAAGGCCCTGATCGAGTATAACAAAGTCCCCTGATCAAGTATAACGAGAGTCTGGTCGGGTACCAAAACAAGGTCCCTGATCGAAATTTTGTGGGAATTTTAGTCGCTGAGTATAACAAAAGCCCCCGTTTGGTCTAATAAAGTCTCCTGATCCAGGTATAACAAGGTCCCTGATCGGGTATAACACATCCCCTGATCAAGAGTATAACAAGAGACCAATCATCAGGTATAATAGAAGCCCCCTGAAGGGTATAACCAGATCCCTGATCGAGGGTATAACCAAAGGAGTCCCTGATGGGTACGACAAGAGTCCCTGGTCAGAGGTATAACAAAGCACCCTGATGCGAGGGATAACAAAAGCTAATCAGATATATCAAAGTCCCTAATCAGGAACCAACAATTCCCCTGGTCGAGTATAACCATTTCTGATGGGGTGTAACAAGGTCCCTAATCTGGTTAACAACAAAATCCCTTAGTGAGTATAAGTAACGTCGAGTATAACAAATGCCCTTTCATGAGGTATAACTAAGTCCACTCATCGAATATAACAAAGTCCCCTGATCTAGTATAACAAAGTCCCCTGGTCGAGTATAACAAATTCCCTTGATCGAGTATAACAAAGGCGCTGATCGAGTATTACAAAGTCCCCTGATCGAGTATAACAAATTCCCCTGGTTCGAGTATAACAAAAGCCCCTGATATAGTATAACAAGGGCCCTGATCGAGTATAACAAAGGCCCCTGATCGGAATCATAAAGTCTACTGATCAGAGTGAGCAAAGTCCAATGATCGGAAGAGTATATCAAGTTCCCTGATCGAGTATAACAAAGTCCCCTAATCGAGTATAAAAAAGTCCCTTGATCGAGTATAATAAACTCCCTGACTGAGTATAACAAAGTCCCCTGATCGAGTATATCAAACCCCCCTGGTCGAGTATAATAAAGGCCCTGATCGAGTATAACAAATTCTCATGATCGAGTATACCAAATTCCCCTGGTTCAATTATAACAAAAGCCCCTGATTTAGTATAACAAGAGAATTTCCTTGGTAAAAGCAAAGTCCCTTATCCAGGTATAACCAAAGTCCCTAATCGGTATAACAAAGTCCCCTAATCGAGTATAACAAAGCCCAATCATCGTGTATAACAAAGTCCCCTGATCGAGTATAACAAAGCCCCCTGATCGAGAATAACAAAGTCCCCACATCGAGTATAAAAAAGTCCCCTGGTCGAGTATAATAAAGTCCCCTGATAGAGTATATCAAAGCCCCCTCATCGGGTATAACAAAGTCCCCTAATCGAGTATAACAAAGTCCCGTGGTTGACTAAACAAAGTCCCCTGGTCGAGTGTTACAAAGTCCCCTGATCGAGTATAACAAAGTCCCCTGATCGAGTATAACAAAGTCCCCTGATCGAGTATAACAAAGTCCCCTGATCGAGTATATCAAAGCCCCTTCATCGTGTATAACAAGATCCCCTGTTCGAGTATAACAAAGTCCCCTGGTCGAGTATAACAAAGTCCCCTGGTCGAGTATTACAAAGTCCCCTGATCGAGTATAACAAAGGCCCCTAATCGAGTATAACAAAGTCGCTTTATCGAGCATAACAAAGCCGCCTGATCGAGTATAACAATGCCCCCTCATCGAGTATAAAAAAGTCCCCTCATCGAGTAGAAAAAGTCCCCTGATCGAGTATAACATATCATCTGATCGTATATAACAAAGTCCCCCGGTCGAGATAGTAATGTCCCATGATCGAGTATAACAAAGCCCCCTCATCGAGTATGACAAAGGCCCCTCATGGAGTATCACAAAGACAGCTGATGGAGTATACCAAAGCCTCCTGATCGAGTATAACAAAGTCCCCTGAACGAGTATAACACATCCGCTGATCGAGTATAACATATCCCCTGATGGTATATAACAAAGTCCCCTGGTCGAGATAGTAATGTCCCATAATCGAGTATAACAAAGCCCCCTCATCGAGTATGACAAAGCCCCCGGATGGAGTATAACAAAGACAGCTAATGGAGTATAACAAAGTCCCCTGGTCGAGTATAACAAAGCCCCCACATCGAGTATATTAAAGTCCACTGATCGAGTATAACAAAGGCCCCTCATCGAGTATAACAAAGCCCCCTCATCGAGTATGACAAAGCCCCCGGATGGAGTATAACAAAGACAGCTGATGGAGTATAACAAAGTCCCCTGGTCGAGTATAACAAAGGCCCCTCATCGAGTATAAGAAAGCTCCCTGATCGGATATTATAAAGTCCCTGATCGAGTATAACAAAGTCCCCAGATCGAGTATAACAAAGTTCCCTGGTCGAGTATAAAAAAGACTCCTATTCGAGTATAACAAAGTCTCCTGATCGAGTATAACAATATCCCGTGATCGAGCATAACAAAGTCCCCTGATCGAGTACAACAAAGTCCGCTGGTCAAGTATAACAAAGTCTCCTGATCGAGTAAAACAAAGTCCAATGATCGAGTATAACAAAGTCCCCTGATCGAGTATAACAAAGTTCCTGATCGAGTATAACAAAGTCCCCTAATCGAGTATAACAAAGTTCCTGATCGAGTATAACAAAGTCCCCTGGTCGAGTATAACAAATTCCACTGGTCGAGTATAACAAAATCCCCTGATCGAGTATAACAAAGGTCCTGATCGAGTATAACAAAGTCCCCTAATGGAGTATATCAAAGCCCCCTGGTCGAGTATAACAAAGTCTCCTGATCGAGTCAAACAAACTCCAATGATCGAGTATAACAAAGTCCCCTGGTCGAGTATATTAAATTCCCCTGATCGAGTATAACAAAGTCCCCTGGTCGAGTATAACAAACGTCCCCTGGTCGAATATAACAAATTCCCCTGATCGAGTATAACAAAGGTCATGATCGAGCATAACAAAGTCCCCTGATCGAGTATAACAAATTCCCCTGGTTCGAGTATAACAAAAGCCTTTGATATAGTGTAATAAAGGCCCCTGATCGAGTATAACAAAGGCCCCTATTCGAGTATAACAAAGTCTCCTGATCAAGTAAAACAAAGTCCAATGATCGAGTATAACAAATTTCCCTGGTCGAGTATAATAAAGTTCCCTAATCGAGTATTACAAAGTCCCATTGTCGAGTATAATAAAGTCCCCTGACCGAGCGTAACAAAGTCCCCTGATCGAGAGTATCAAAGCCCCCTGGTCGAGTACAGTATAATAAAGGCCCCTCATGGAGTATAACAAAGTTTCATGATCGAGTATAACAAAGTCCCCTGGTTCGATTATAACAAAAGCCCATGATCGAGTATAACAAAGTCCCTTGCTCGAGAAAAGCAAAGTCCCCTCATCGAGTATAACAAAGTCCCCTAATCGAGTATAACAAAGACCAAACTTCAAGTATAACAAAGTCCCCTCATCGAGTATAACAAAGCCCCCTGATCGAGAATAACAAAGTCCCCACATCGAGTATAAAAAAGTCCCCTGGTCGAGTATAACAAAGTCCCCTCATCGGGTATAACAAAGTCCTCTGATCGAATATATCAAAGCCCCCTGATCGAGTATAACAAAGTCCCCTGATCGAGTATAACAAAGTCCCCTGATCGAGTATATCAAACCCCCTCATCGTGTATAACAAGGTCCCCCATATCAGGTATAACAAAGTCCCTGGTCAAGGTATAACAAGAGTCCCTGATCGGGTACAACAAGAAGTCTCCTGATCCAGGTATAACAAGGGTCCCATTTAGAGATAATAATGTCTCTTGATCGAGTATAAAAA
>NW_024733894.1:0-83197 GCF_018991925.1 Homarus americanus | reverse complement strand
GGGTTACGTATTGGTTTCAGAGGCATACCTGGGAGGTCCACAGGTGTACCTGGGAGTGCCAGAGGTACCTGGGAGTGCCAGAGGTATACCTGGGAGTATCGGAGGCCCGGGAGTGTCAGAGGTGTACATGGGAGTGTCAGAGGTGTACCTGGAGTGTCAGAGGTACTGGGAGTGTCAGAGGTGTACCTGGGAGGTTGGAGGTGTACCTGGAGGGAGAAGGGTACCTGGGAGTGGTCAGGGGTAAATCAGGGAGGTCAGGAGTACCTGGGAGGTTGGGAGGTGTACCTGGGAGGGGGCCAGAGGTGTGCCTGGGAGTGTCAGAGGTGCACTTTGGAGTGCTCAGAGGTGCACCTGGAGTGTCTGAGGTGTACCTGGGAGGTCTGAGGTGTACCTGGCAGTGTCTGGAGGTACGTGGCAGTGTCTGAGGTGTACCTGGCAGTGCTGGCGGGTGTACCTGGGAGGTCAGGTGTACCTGGGAGTGTCAGAGGTGTATCAGGAGTGACAGATGAGCACCCAGAAGCTCAGAGGTGTACCTAGGAGTGTAGAGAAGTGCACCTGGGAGTGTCTGGGTACCTGGGAGTTCAAATGGGTACCCTGGAGTGGCAGGGTGTACCAGGAGTGTCAGAGGAGTACCTGGGAGTGTCAGAGGTGTACCTGGGAGTGTCAGGAACACCTGGGAGGCTGGAGAGGTATCTGGGAGGTCGGATGTAACTGGGAGGTCAGAGGTGTACCATGAATATCAGTGGAGTACTGCAGTGTCAGAGGTGTACCTGGATTGCCGGGAGGTATACCTGGGAGGCCAGAGGTGTACTGGGAGGCCAGAGGTGTACCTGGGAGGTCAGAGGTATTCCTGGGAGTGTCAGAGGTGCATGGGAGTGTCAGAGGTGTACCTGGGAGGCCAGAGAGGTACCTGGGAGGTCAGGAGGTGTACCTGGGAGTGTCGGAGGTGTACCGGGAGTGTGAGAAGGTACCTGGGAGTGTCGGAGGTGTTCCTGGGAGCGTCGGAGGTGTACCTGGCAGTTTCAGCGGTGTACCTGGGAGTGCCAGAGGTGTACCACGGAATGTCAGTGAGGTACCTGGAGGTCAGAGGTGTACCTGGGAGGTCAGAGGTGTACCTCGGAGTGTCAGAGGAATGTAGTAGTGTCAGAGGTGTCCCTGGGAGGCCAGAGCTGGTACCTGGGATTGTCGGGGTGCACCTGCGAGTGTGAGAACTGGTACCTGAGAGAGTCTGAGGTGACCTGGCAGTGCTGGGGGTGTACCTGAGAGTGGAGAAGTGTACCTGGGAGTGACGGAGGTGTTCCTGGAGTGTCGGAGGTGTACCTGGCAGTTTCAGCTGTGCACATGGGAGGTCAAAGGTGTGCACCACGGAATGTCAGTGGAGCACCTGGGAGGCCAGAGGTACCTGAGAGTTCGGAGGTGTACTCGGAGGTCAGAGGTACCTAGTAAGGCCAGAGGTGTCCCTGGGAGGCCAGGAGTTGTACTTGGGAGGTCGGAGGTGCACCTGCGAGTGTGAGAACTGTACCTGAGAGTGTCTGAGGTGTACCTGGCAGTGGTCAGCGGTGTACCTGAGAGTGTCGGAGGTGTACCCAGGTGTGTCAGAGGTGACCTGGGAGTTTCTGGAGATGCACCTGGGAGAAGTGTACCTGGAGTGACGGAGGTGTTCCTGGGAGGTCGGAGGTGTACCTGGCAGTGTCAGCGGTGTACCTGGGAGGTCAGAGATATCAGGAATGCCAGTGAGTACCTGGAGTGTCAAAGGTGTACCTGGGAGTGTCTGAGGTGTACCTGGGAGTGTCAGAGGTGTACCTGGGAGTGTCAGAGGTGTACCTGGGAGGAGAAGGTTCTGGGAGTGTGCAGGTACCTGGGAGTGTCAGAGGTGTACCTGAGAGTGTCGAAGATGTACCTGGGAGTATCAGAGGTAACCTGGGAGTGTCTGAGGTGTACCTGGGAGGTAAGAAGTGTACCTGGGAGCATGGAGGTGTACCTGGGAGTGTAAGAAGTGTACCTGGGAGGCCGGAGGTACCTGGGAGGCGGAGGTGTACCTGGAGGAGAAGTGTTCCTGGGAGTGTCTGTGGTGCACCGGAGTGTCAGAGGTACCTGAGAGTGTCGAGATGGACCTGGGAGGTCAGAGGCATACTTGGAAGTGTCGGAGGTGTACCTGGGAGTGTAAGAAGTGGTACCTGGAGTGTCGGAGGTACCTGGGAGCAAGGTAAGAGGTACCTGGGAGGTCGGAGGTGTACCTGGGAGTGTCGGAGGTGTACCTGGGAGTGTCTGGGTGTACCTGGGAGCCGAGGTGTACCTGGGAGTGTCAGGGGTGCACCAGGAGGTCAGTGAGCACTGGGAGCCAGAGGTGTACCTGGGAGCAAGGAGGTGTGCCTGGGAGTGCTCAGAGGTGCATTTGAGAGTGCTGAGGTGCACCTGGAGTGTCTGAGTACCTGGGAGGTTTAGAGGTGTACCTGGCAGTGTCTGAGGTGCACCTAGGTGTCTGAGGTGTACCTGGCAGTGTCAGCGGTACCTGGGAGTGCCAGTGTACCTGGGAGCAGTTAGGAGATGTATCAGGGAGTGACAGAGAGTACCTAGAAGTGTCAGAGGTGCACCAGGAGGAAGTGTACCTGGGAGTGTCTGGGGTACCTGGGAGGCTCAAAGGGCACCTGGGAGGGCAGGGGTACCAGGAGTGTTAGGTGGGGACCTGGGAGGTCAGGGTGTACCTGAGTGTCAGAGCTGGGTACCAGGAATGTCAGTGGAGTACCTGGCAGTGTCAGAGGTGTACCTGGGAGTGCTGGGAGGCATACCTGGGAGTGTTGGGAGGTGTACCTGGAGGCCAGAGGTGTACCTGGGAGTGCCAGAGGTGTACCCTGAGTGTCAGGCGGTACCTGGGAGGCAGAGGTACCTGGGAGTGTCGGAGGTGTACCTGGGAGTGTGAGAAGCAGCTGGGAGTGTCTGGATGTACCTGGGAGCCGAGGTGTACCTGAGGAGTGTCGGAGATGCACTGGGAGGTTGGGAGGTGTACTTGGAGTGAAGGAGGTGTACCTGGGAGGGCAAGTGCACCTGGGAGGCCGGAGGTACCTGGGAGTGTCAGAGGTGTACTTGGGAGTGCCAGAGGTCACCTGGGAGTGTCAGAGGTACCTGAAGTGTCAGAGGTGTACCTGAGAGTGTCGGAGGTGTACCTGGGAGTGTCAGAGGTGTACCTGGGAGTGTCGGAGGTGCACCTGGGAGGTAAGAAGGTGCATATGGAGTGCTCGGAGGCTGGAGTGTCGGAGGTGTACCTGGCAGTGTCAGAGGTACCTGGGAGTGTTCAGATACCTGGGAGGTCAGGAGGTGTACCTGGGAGGTCAGGGGTGTACCAGGGAGTGTCAGGGTGATTACCTGGAGTGTCAGAGGTGTACCTGGAGTGTCAGAGGTGTGCCTGGGAGTGTCAGGAGGTGCACTTGGGAGTGTCACAATTGCACCTTGAGTGTCTGAGGTGTACCTGGGAGTGTCTTGAGGTACCTGGCAGTGCCTGAGGTGTACCTGGCAGTGTCTGAGGTGTACCTGGCAGTGTCAGAGGTACCTGGGAGGCTGAAGGTACCTGGGAGGTCAGAGAGGTGCATCAGGAGTGACAGATGAGTACCCAGGAAGGCTGCAGAGGTGTACCTAGGAGTGTGAGAAGTGTACCTGGGAGTGTCTGGATGACCTGGGAGTTTCAAAGGGCACCTGGGAGTGGTGGGATGTACCAGGGAGTGTCAGGAGGCACTGGGAGTGTCAGAGGTGTACCTGAGCACAGGCCAGCCTCAGAGTGCCAGAGGTGTATCTGGGAGCAGGCGGAGGTACCTGGGAGTGTCAGAGGTGTACCATGGAATGTGGGTGAGTACCTGGCAGTGTCAGAGGTGGCCTGGGAGTGTCAGAGGTATACCTGGGAGTGCTGGGAGGTACCTGGGAGTGCTGGAGGTGTACCTGGGAGTGTCAGAGGCATACCTGGGAGTATCAGAGGTGTACCTGGGAGTGTTGGGAGGTGTACCTGGGAGTGTCAGAGGTGTACATGGGAGTCAGAGGTGTACCTTGAGTGTCAGGAGGTGTACCTGGGAGGCCGAGGTGTACCTGGGAGGCCGGAGGTGTACCTGGGAGGTGAGAAGTGTACCTGGGAGTGTCAGGTGTACCAGGAGTGCTGGGTGAGTACCTGGAGGTCAGAGGTGTACCTGGAGTGCCGAGGTGTGCCTGGAGTGTCAGAGGCATCAGAGAGCCAGAGGTGCACCTTGGAGTGTCTGAGGTGTACCTGGGAGTGTCTGAGGTGTACCTGGCAGTGTCTGAGGCATGCAGTGCTCAGGTGCACTGGCAGTGCTGGGCGGTGTACCTGGGAGTGCTGTGTACCTGGGAGCAGCAGAGGTATCAGGAGGACAGATGAGTACCTAGAAGTGTTCAGAGGTGTACCTAGGAGTGTGGAGAAGGTACCTGGAGTGTCTGGGGTGTACCTGGGAGTTTCAAATGGGGTACCTGGGAGTGGGCAGGTGTACCAGGGAGGTTCGGTGGAGTACCTGGGAGGTCAGAGGTGTACCTGGGAGGTCAGAGCTGTACCTGGGAGTGTCAGAGGTATCTGGGAGTGTCGGACGGCACTGGGAGTGTCAGAGGTGTACCATGGAATATCAGGGAGCACCTGTCAGTCAGAGGTGTACCTGGGATTGTCAGAGGTATACCTGGGAGGTCAGAGGTGTACCTGGGAGTGCCTGGGAGGTGTACCTGGGAGGCTGGGAGGTATTCCTGGGAGGTCAGAGGTGTACCTGGGAGGCCAGAGGTGTACCTGGGAGGTCAGAGGTGTACCTGGGAGTGTCAGAGGTGTACCTGGGAGGCTGGAGGTGTACCTGGGAGTGTGAAAAGGTGTACCTGGGAGTGTCGGAGGTGTTCCTGGGAGTGTCGGAGGTATACCTGGCAGTTTCAGCGGTGGGAGTGTCAAAGGTACCACGAATGTCAGGTGAGTACCTGGGAGGCAAGGAGGTGTACCTGGGAGTGTCAGAGGTGTACCTCGGGAGTGTCAGAGGTGTACGTAGTAGTGTCAGAGGTGTCCTGGGAGGCCAGAGAGTTGTACCTGGGATTGTCGGAGGTGCACCTGCGAGTGTGAGAACTGTACCTGAGAGTGTCTGAGGTGTACCTGGCAGTGTCAGCGGTGTACCGAGAGTGTGAGAAGTACCTGGGAGTGTCAGAGGTGTACCTGGGAGGTCAGAGGTGTACCTAGTAGTGTCAGAGGTGTCCCTGGGAGTGTCAGAGTTGTACCTGGGAGTGTCGGAGGTGCACCTGGCAGGAGGGAGAACTGTACCTGGAGAGTGTCTGAGGTGTACCTGGCAGTGCCAGGCGGTGTACCTGAGAGGAGCCGGAGGTGTACCTAGGTGTGCTCAGAGGTGTACCTGGGAGTGTGGAGATGTACCTGGGAGGTGAGAAGTGACCTGGGAGTGACGGAGGTGTTCCTGGGAGTGTCGGAGGTGTACCTGGCAGGTTGGGCTGTACCTGGGAGGTCAGAGGTGTACCAGGAGGTCAGAGGTGTATCTGGGAGGTCGGACGTACCTGGGAGTGTTGGAGTGTACCTGGGAGGTAAGAAGTGTACCTGGGAGTGTCGGAGGTGTACCTGGGAGGTCAGAGGTACTTGGGAGCAGAGGTCCACCTGGAGTGTCAGGGTGTACCTGGAAGTGTCAGAGGTGTACCTGAGAGTGTCGGAGGTGTACCTGGGAGTGTCAGAGGTACCTGGGAGTGTCGGAGGGTGTACCTGGGAGTGTAAGAAGGCATGGGAGTGCCGGAGGTGTACCTGGGAGGTCGGAGGTGTACCTGGCAGTGTCAGAGGTGTACCTGGGAGTGTCTGGGATGTACCTGGGAGTGTCAGGAGGTGTACCTGGGAGGTTAGGGGTGTACCAGGGAGTGTCAGTGGATTACCTGGGAGGTCAGAGGTGTACCTGAGAGTGCTCGGAGGTGTGCCTGAGTGTCAGAGGTGCACTTGGAGTGTCACACTGCACCTGGAGGTCTGAGGTGTACCTGGGAGTGTCTGAGGTGTACCTGGCAGTGTCTGAGGTGCACATGGCAGCCTGGAGGTGTACCTGGCAGTGTCAGCGGTGCCTGGGAGGTTGGGGCGGTGTACCTGGGAGATTTAGAGGTGTATCAGGGAGGGACAGATGAGTACCTAGAAGTGTCAGAGGTGCCTAGGGAGGAGAAGTGTACCTGGGAGTGTCTGGGATGTACCTGGGAGTTTCAAAGGGCACCTGGGAGTGGCAGGATGTACCAGGGAGTGTCAGTGAGCACCTGGGAGGCTGGGATGTGTACCTGGGAGCAGCCAGGCTGTATCAGAGTGCTCGGAGGTGTGTCTGGGAGAGCTCGGACGTGTACCTGGGAGTGTCAGAGGTGTACCATGGAATGCTGGGTGAGTACCTGGCAGTGTCAGAGGTACCTGGGAGTGTCAGAGGTATACCTGGGAGGCCAGAGGCACTGGGAGTGTCAGGAGGTACCTGGGAGTGTCAGAGGCATACCTGGGAGCATCAGAGGTGTACCTGGGAGTGTCAGAGGTGTACCTGGGAGGTCAGGTGCACATGGGAGGTTGGGAGGTGTACCTTGAGGTCAGAGGGTGTACCTGGGAGTGTCAGAGGTACCTGGGAGGACAGGGGAGGCACTGGGAGTGTGAGAAGGTACCTGGGAGTGTCAGGTGTACCAGGGAGTGTCAGTGAGCACCTGGGAGGTCAGAGGTGTACCTGGGAGTGTCAGAGGTGTGCCTGGGAGTGTCAGAGGTGCACTGGGAGGCTGGGAGGCACCTGAGAGTGCCTGAGGTGTACCTGGGAGTGTCTGAGGTGTACCTGGCAGTGTCTGAGGCACGTGGCAGTGTCTGAGGTGCACCAGCAGTGTAAAGTGGTACCTGGGAGGCGAAACCTGGGAGGCAGGAGGTGTGTATCAGGAGACAGATGAGTACCTAGAAGTGTCAGAGGTGTACCTAGGAGTGTGAGAAGTGTACCTGGGAGGTCTGGGTGTACCTGGGAGTTTCAAATGGGTACCTGGGAGTGAGGGCACCAGGGAGTGCTGGGGTGAGTACCTGGGAGGCTCAGAGGTACCTGGGAGTGTCAGAGCTACCTGGGAGTGTCAGAGGTGTATCTAGCAATGACGTGTACCTGGAGCTCAGAGGTACCATGGAATACCAGGGAGTACCCAGAGTCAGAGGTACTGGGATTGTCAGGAGGTATACCTGGTGCGGAGGTGTACCTGGGAGGTCAGAGGTGTACCTGGGAGTGTCAGAGGTATTCCTGGGAGTGTCAGAGGTGCACGTGGGAGTGCTCAGAGGTGTACCTGGGAGTGTCAGAGGTGTACCTGGGAGGTCAGAGGTGTACCTGGAGAAGCCGGAGGTGTACCTGGGAGTGTGAAAAGGTACCTGGGAGTGTCGGAGGTGTTCCTGGGAGCGTCGGAGGCACGGCAGTTTCAGCGGTGTACCTGGGAGTGCCAGAGGTACCACGGAATGTCAGTGAGTACCTGGGAGGCTGAGGTGTACCTGGGAGGTCAGAGGTGTACTCGAGTGTCAGAGGTGCAACGTAGTAGGTCAGAGGTGTCCTGGGAGGTCAGAGTTGTACCTGGGATTGTCGGAGGTGCAATTATGCAGAACTGTACCGAGAGTGCTCTGAGGTACCTGGTGTTCAGCGGTGTACCTGGAGAGGTGAGAAGTGTACCTGGGAGTGCCAGAGGTGTACTCGGAGTGTCAGAGGTGTACCTAGTAGTGTCAGAGGTGTCCCTGGAGTGCCAGAGTTGTACCTGGGAGTGTCGGAGGTGCACCTGCAGTGTGAGAACTGGTACCTGAGAGTGTCTGAGGTGTACCTGGCAGTGTCAGCGGTGTACCTGAGAGTGTCGGAGGGGTACCCAGGTGTGTCAGAGGTGTACCTGGAGTGCTCGGATGTGCCCAGAGTGGAGAAGTGTACCTGGGAGTGACGGAGGTGTTCCTGGGATGTCGGAGGTGTACCTGGCAGTGCTGGGGTGGTGTACCTGGAGAGGTCAGAGGTGTACCAGAATGCGAGTGGAGTACCCATGAGTGTCAGGTGTACCTGGAGTGTCTGAGGTACCTGGGAGGTCAGAGGTGTACCTGGGAGGCAGAGGTGTACCTGGGAGGTGAGAAGTGTTCCTGGGAGTGTCTGTGTACCTGGGAGTGTCAGAGGTGTACCTGAGAGCACGGAGATGTACGGGAGTATCAGAGGTGTACTGGGAGTGTCGGAGGTGTCCCTGGGAGTGTAAGAAGTGTACCTGGGAGTGTCGGAGGTGTACCTGGGAGTGTAAGAAGGGTACCTGGAGCTGGAGGTGCCTGGGAACTCGGAGGTGTACCTGGGAGGTGAGAAGTGCCCTGGGAGGTCTGTGGTGTACCTGGAGGCCGGAGGTGTACCTGAGAGGTCGGAGATGTACCTGGGAGGTCAGAGGCATACCGAAGTGTCGGAGGTACCTGGGAGGTAAGAAGTGCACCTGGGAGGTCGGAGGAGTACCTGGGAGGAAGGGTACCTGGGAGTGTCGGAGGTGTACCTGGGAGTGTCGGAGGTACCTGGGAGTGTCTGGGGTGTACCTGGGAGTGTCAGAGGTACCTGGGAGTGTCAGGGGTGTACCAGGAGGTCAGGTGAGCACTGGGAGTGTCGGAGGTGTACTGGGAGTGTCAGAGGTGTGCTGGAGTGTCAGAGGCATTTGGGAGGCCAGAGGTGCACCTTGGAGTGTCTGAGGTACCTGGGAGTGTTTGAGGTACCTGGCAGTGTCTGAGGCACCTGGCAGTGTCTGAGGTACCTGGCAGTGTTGGGGCAGGGTACCTGGGAGTGTCATGGTGTACCTGGGAGCAGCAGGAGTTGTATCAGGGAGCAGATGAGCACTGAAGTGTCAGAGGTGTACCCAGGAGTGTGAGAAGGTACCTGGAGTGTCTGGGGTGTACCTGGGAGTTTCAAAGAGGTACCTGGGAGGGCAGGGGTACCAGGGAGTGCAGTTAGTGGAGGACCTGGGAGGTCAGGGGTACCTGGGAGTGTCAGAGCTGTACCTGGGAGTGTCAGGTGTATCTGGGAGGTCGGACGTACCTGGGAGTGCTCAGAGGTGTACCAGAATGTCAGTGGAGGCCTGGCAGGCTCGGAGGTGTACCTGGGAGTGCTCAGAGGTGTACCTGGGAGGTCAGAGGTGTACCTAGTAGTGTCAGAGGTGCTCCTGGGAGTGTCAGAGAGTGTACCTGGAGTGTCGGAGGTGCATGCGAGTGTGAGAGAACTGTACCTGAGAGTGTCTGAGGTGTACCTGGTGTCAAGGGCCTGGAGAGTGCTGAGGTGTACCTAGGTGTGTCAGGGTGTACCTGGGAGTGTCGGAGATGTACCTGGGAGTGTGAGAAGTGGCACCTGGGAGTGACGGAGGTGCCTGGGAGGTCGGAGGCACCTGGCAGTGCGTCACGGTGTCCCTGGGAGTGGTCAGAGGTGCACCAGGAATGCCAGTGGAGCACCTGCGAGTGTCAAAGGTGTACCTGGGAGTGTCTGAGGTGTACCTGGGAGTGTCAGAGGTGCACCTGGGAGTGTCAGAGGTGTACCTGGGAGGTGGGAGAAGTGTTCCTGGGAGGTCTGTAGGTACCTGGGAGGTCAGTGTACCTGAGAGTGTCGAAGATGTACCTGGGAGTATCAGAGGTGTACCTGGGAGTGTCTGAGGTGTCCTGGGAATGTGGGAAGTGTACCTGGAGTGTCAGAGGTGTACCTGGGAGGTAAGAAGGGCACCTGGGAGTGCTCGGAGGTGTACCTGGGAGGTCGGAGGTGTACCTGGGAGTGTGAGAAGTGGCTCCTGGGAGAGTCTGAGGTGTACCTGGGAGTGTCAGAGGTGTGCCCTGAGGCCGGAGACACCTGGGAGGTCAGAGGTGGCACTGGAAGAAGCGGAGGTACCTGGGAGTGTAAGAAGTGGTACCTGGGAGTGTCGGAGGTGTACCTGGGAGTGTAAGAAGGTACCTGGGAGTGTCGGAGGTTACCTGGGAGTGTCGGAGGTGTACCTGGGAGTGTCTGGGTGTACCTGGGAGTGTCAGAGGTACCTGGGAGGCCAGGTGTAACAGGGAGTGTCAGTGGAGTACCTGGGAGTGTCAGAGGCACTGGAGTGTCAGAGGTGCACCTGGGAGTGTCTGGAGGTGTACCTGGGAGTGTCTGAGGTACCTGGCAGTGTCTGGAGGTGTACCTGGCAGGCAGTTCGAGGTGTACCTGGGCAGTGTCAGCGGTGTACCTGGGAGTTGGGCGGTGTACATGGGAGCAGAGGTTCATCAGGAGTGACAGAGAGCACTCAGAAGTGCTGGGAGGTGTACCTAGGAGGTGAGAAGGTACTGGGAGTGTCTGGGGTGTACCTGGGAGCCAAAGGAGTACCTGGGAGTGGCAGGGGTGTACTAGGGAGTGTTAGTGAGTACCTGGGAGGTCAGGGGTGGAACCTGGAGGTCAGGAGCTGTACCTGGGAGGTCAGAGGTGTACCTGGGAGTGTCAGAGGTGATACCTGGGAGGTCAGAGGTGTACCTGGGAGGTCAGAGGTGTACCTGGGAGTGTCAGGAGGTGTACCCTGGAGGTCATGGTGACCTGGGAGTGTCAGAGGTGTACCTGGGAGGTCGGAGGTGCACCTGGGAGTGTGAGAAGTGTTCCTGGGAGTGTCCTGATGTACCTGGGAGTGTCAGAGGTGTACCTGAGGAGTGCCGGAGATGCACTGGGAGTGTCAGAGGTGTACTGGGAGTGCTGGAGGTGTACCTGGGAGTGTAATGAAGGTACCTGGGAGTGTCGGAGGTGTACCTGGGAGTGTCAGAGGTGCACTTGGGAGTGCCAGAGGTACCTGGGAGTGTCAAAGGGGTACCTGAAGTGCCAGAGGTGTACCTGAGAGTGTCGGAGGTGGTACCTGGGAGTGTCAGAGGTGTACCTGGGAGTGTCGGAGGTGTACTGGGAGGTAAGAAGGCATGGAGTGTCGGAGGTGACCTGGAGAAGTCGGAGGTGTACCTCAGAGTCAGAGGTGTACCTGGGAGGTCCGGGATGTACCTGGGAGTGTCAGAGGTGTACCTGGGAGTGTCAGGGGTACCAGGGAGTGTCAGTGGATTACCTGGGAGGTCAGAGTGTACCTGAGAGGCCAGGAGGTGTGCCTGGGAGTGTCAGAGGTGCACTGGGAGTGTCAGAATTGCACCTTGGAGTGTCTGAGGTGTACCCAGAGTGTCTGAGGTGTCTCTTGCAGTGTCTGGAGGTGTACATGGCAGTGTTCGAGGTGTACCGGCACTGGGGCGGTGCACGGGAGTGTTGGGTGGTGTACCTGGGAGGTGTTAGGGGAGGTATCAGGAGTGACAGATGAGTACCTAGAAGTGTCAGAGGTGTACCCAGGAGTGTGAGAAGGTACCTGGGAGTGTCTGGGGTGTACCTGGGAGTTTCAAAGGGCAATGGGAGTGGCAGGGATGTAACAGGAGGTCAGTGGAGTACCTGGGAGGTCAGATGTACCTGGGAGTAAGTGAAGGTATCAGAGTGCCAGAGGTGTATCTGGGAGTGTCGACGTACCTGGGAGTGTCAGAGGTGTACCATTGGAATGCAGTGGAGTACCTGGTGTCAGAGGTGTACCTGGAGTGTCAGAGGCATACCTGGGAGGTCAGAGGTGTACCTGGGAGTGCCAGAGGTACCTGGGAGGTCAGGAGGTATACCGAGCATCAGAGGTACCTGGGAGTGTCAGAGGTGCACATGGGAGTGTCAGAGGTACCTGGAGTGTCAGAGGTGTACCTGGGAGTGTCAGAGGTGTACCTGGGAGTGTGGAGGCCTGGGAGTGTGAGAAGTACCTGGGAGTGTCAGGTGTACCAGGAGTGTCAGTGGGAGGCCTGGGAGTGTCAGAGGTGTACCTGGGAGGCCAGAGGTGTCTGGGAGTGTCAGAGGTGCACTTGGAGAAGCCAGAGGTGCACCTTGAGTGCCTGAGGGTACCTGGGAGTGCCTGAGGTACCTGGTGTCTGAGGTGCATGTGGAGTGTCAGGTACCTGGCAGTCAGCGGTGTACCTGGGAGGCCGGCGGTGTACCTGGGAGTGTTAGAGGTGTATCGAGTGACAGATGAGCACTCCAGAAGTGTCAGAGGCACCATGAGAGTGTGAGAAGTGTACCTGGGAGTGTCTGGGGTGTACCTGGGAGTTTCAAATGGGCACCTAGGAGTGGCAGGGTGTACCAGGAGTGTCAGTGAGTACCTGGGAGGTCAGAGGTACCTGGGAGGTCAGAACTGTACCTGGGAGGTCAGAGGTGTATCTGGGAGTGTCGGACGTACCTGGGAGTGTCAGAGGTGTACCATGGAATATCAGTGGAGTACCTGTCAGCAGAGGTGTACCTGGGATTGTCAGAGGCATACCTGGGAGGTCAGAGGTGTACCTGGGAGTGTCAGAGGCCTGGGAGGTCAGAGGTATTCCTGGGAGGTTGGAGGCATGTGGGAGTGTCAGGAGGTGTACCTGGGAGGTCAGAGGTGTACCTGGGAGCCAGAGGTACCTGGGAGGTCGGAGGTGTTCCTGGGAGGTGAGGTGTACCTGGGAGGTCGGAGGTGTCCTGGGAGCGTCGGAGTGCTACCTGGCAGTTTCAGCGGTGTACCTGGGAGTGTCAAAGGTGCACCACGGAATGTCAGAGCACCTGGGAGTGTCAGGATGGTACCTGGGAGTGTCAGAGGTGCACCTCGGAGGCTGAGAGGTGTTCCTAGTAGTGTCAGAGGTGTCTCCTGGGAGGCCAGAGTTGTACCTGGAGTGTTGGAGGTGCACCTGCGAGTGTGAGAACTGTACCTGAGAGTGTCTGAGGTGTACCTGGCAGTGTCATGGGTACCTGAGAGTGTCGGGAGGTGTACCTAAAGCCAGGAGGTGTACCTGGGAGTGTCGGAGGTGCACCTGGGTGTGAGAAGTGTACCTGGGAGTGACGGAGGTGACCCTGGGAGGTCAGAGGTACCTGGGAGTGTCAGTGGTGTACCTGGGAGTGTCAGAGGTGTACCAGGGAATGCAAGTGATACCTGGGAGTGTCAAAGGTGTACCTGGGAGGCCAGAGGTGTACCTGGGAGGTCAGAGGTGTACCTGGGAGGTCAGAGGTGGCACCTGGGAGTGTCGGAGGTGTACCTGGGAGTGCAAGAAGGCACCTGGAGTGTCGGAGGTGTGCACCTGGAGTGTCAGGTGTACCTGGGTGTCAGAGGTGTACCTGGGAGTGCTAGGAGGTGACCTGGAGTGGGAGGTGTACCAGGAAAGGGGCTGGGTGGAAAGTGCCCTGGGAGAGCTCAGAGGTGTACCTGGTGCACAGATGTGCCTGGGAGTGTCAGAGGCACTTAATGTCAGAGGTGCACCTTGGAGTGTCTGAGGTGTACCTGGGAGTGTCTGGAGGTGTACCTGGGCAGTGTCCGAGGTACCTGCAGTGCCTGAGGTGCCTGGCAGTGTCAGCGGTGTACATGGGAGGTTGTGTACCTGGGAGGTTAGAGGTGTATCAGGAGGACAGATGAGCACCAGGAAGTGTCAGAGGTGTACCCAGAGTGTGAGAAGTGTACCTGGGAGTGTCTGGGGTGCACTGAGTTTCAAAGGGTACACTGGGAGTGGCAGGTACCAGGGAGTGTCAGTGGAGTACCTGGGAGTGTCAGTGTACCTGAGTGTCAGAGCTGTACCTGGGAGTGCCAGAGGTGTATCTGGGAGTGTCGGAGGTGTACCAGGGAGTGTCAGAGGTGTACCAGGAATGTCAGTGAGTACCTGGCAGTGTCAGAGGTGGGAGGTCAGAGGCACCTGGGAGTTGCGGAGGTACTGGGAGTCAGAGGTACCTGAGGTCAGAGGTACTGAGTGTCAGGTACCTGGGAGGTCAGAGGTGTACCTGGGAGCAATGGAGGTACCAGAGGAGAGAAGCCTGGGAGTGTCTGTGATGTACCTGAGAGTCAAGGTACCTGGGAGAGTGTCGGAGATGTACCTGGAGAGGCCAGGAGGCACCTGGGAGTGTCGGAGGTGCACCTGGGAGCAAAGAAGGCACCTGAGGAGGTGACCTGGGAGTGTCAGAGGGTCACCTGGGAGTGTCGGAGGTGCACCTGGGAGTGTCAGAGGTGCACTTGGGAGTGCCAGAGGTGTACCTGGGAGGTCAGGTGTACCTGGAAGTGTCAGAGGTGTACCTGAGAGTGTCGGAGGTACCTGGGAGGTCAGAGGTGCCTGGGAGGTCGGAGGTACCTGGGAGTGTAAGAAGGCACTGGGAGGCGGAGGTGTACCTGGGAGGTCGGAGGTACCTGGCAGTGCCAGAGGTGTACCTGGGAGTGTCTGGGATGTACCTGGGAGTGCTGGGAGGTGTACCTGGGAGGCAGGGGTGTACCAGGAGTGTCAGTGGAGTACCTGGGAGGCCAGAGGTACCTGGGAGTGTCAGGAGGTGTGCCTGGGAGTGTCAGAGGGCAATTTGGGAGTGTCAGAAGTGCACCTTGGAGTGCTCTGAGGTACCTGGGAGTGTCTGAGGTGTACCTGGCAGTGTCTGAGGTGACCTGGCAGTGTCTGAGGTGTACCTGGCAGTGTCAGCGGGTACCTGGGAGGTCCAGGTACCTGGGAGGCAGAGGTGCATCAGGGAGTGACAGATGAGTACCTAGAAGTGTCAGAGGTACCAGAGTGTGAGAAGTACCTGGGAGTGTCTGGTACCTGGGAGTTTAAAGGGCACCTGGGAGTGGCAGGGATGTACCAGGGAGTGTCAGTGAGCACCTGGGAGGTCAGAGGGTACCTGGGAGTGTCAGGTTGCACTCGAGTGCCAGAGGTGATCTGGGAGGTCGGACGTACCTGGAGTGTCAGAGGTACCATGGAATGTCAGTGGAGCACCTGGCAGGCCAGAGGTACCTGGGAGGTCAGAGGTGACACCTGGGAGGTCAGAGGTGTACCTGGGAGTGTCAGAGGTACCTGGGAGTGCCAGGAGGCATACCTGGGAGATCAGAGGTGTACCTGGGAGGTCAGAGGTGTGCACCTGGGAGGTCAGAGGCACCTGGGAGGTCAGAGGGTACCTGGAGGTCAGGAGGTGTACCTGGGAGGTCGGAGGGTACCTGGGAGGTGAGAAGGCACCTGGGAGTGTCAGGGGTGTACCAGGGAGGCAGGTGAGACCTGGGAGTGTCAGAGGTGTACCTGGGAGTGTCAGAGGTGTGCCTGGGAGTGTCAGAGGTGCACCTGGAGTGTCAGAGGTGCACCTGAGTGTCTGAGGTGTACCTGGGAGTGTCTGGAGGTGTACCTGGCAGTGTCGAGGTGTACCTGGCAGTGTCTGAGGTGTACCTGGCAGTGTCACGGTGTACCTGGGAGGCTGGCGGTACCAGAGTAGAGGTGTATCAGGAGTGACAGATGAGTACCAGAAGTGTGCAGAGGTGTACCCAGGAGTGTGAGAAGTGTACCTGGGGTGTCTGGGGTACCTGGGAGTCCAAAGGCACCTGGGAGGGCAGGCACAGGGAGGTCAGGAGCACCTGGGAGGCCAGAGGTGTACCTGGGAGGTTGTAGAGCTGTACCTGGGAGCAGAGGTGTATCTTGGGAGGTCGGACGTACCTGGGAGTGTCAGAGGGCACCATGGAATGTCAGTGGGCACCTGGCAGTGTCAGAGGGCACCTGGGAGCAGAGGTATACCTGGGAGGTCAGAGGTGCAACCGGAGTAGTCAGAGGTAAACCTGGGAGTGCTAGAGGTGGTCCTGGGAGGTCGAGGTGTACCTGGGAGGCCAGAGGTACCTGGGAGTGCTGGGAGGTGTACCGGGAGGCCAGGAGGTGTACCTGGGAGTGTCAGAGGTGTACCTGGGAGTGTGAGGAGAAGAGGCACCTGGCAGTGCCTGAGGTGTACCTGGGAGCACGGAGTGCATACCTGGAAGCCTGAAGGCACTCAGGGAGGTTGGGAAGGTGTACCACTTGAAGCAGAGAGTACCTGGGAGGTCAGGAGGTGTACCTGGGAGGCTGAGGTGCACCGGAGGTCAGAGGTGCACCTAGGAGTGTCAGAGGTGTACCAGGAGTGTCAGAGTGCACCTGGGAGCAGAGGTACACATGAGTGTGAAAGCACCTGGGAGTGTCAGGAGGTGTACCAGGCAGTGTCATGTACCTGAGCTGAGAGGTGTCACCTGGAGTGACAGAGGTACCTGGGAGGCAGAGGTGCACCTGGGGCTCAGCGGTACCTGAGGTCAGAGGTGGAACACGAATGTCAGTGAGGTACCTGGGAGGCTGAGAGGTACCTGGAGTGTCTGAGGTGCATCACTGGGAGTGTCAGAGGTACTTGGGAGTGTCGGAGGTGTCCTGGGAGTGTCGGAGGCACCTGGGCTTTCAGCAGGTACCTGGGAGGTCAGGTGTACCACGGAATGTCAGTGACACCTGGGAGGTCAGAGGTACCTGGGAGTGTCAAGAGGCACCTCGGAGTGTCAGAGGACACCTAGTAGGTCAGAGGTGTCCCTGGGAGTGCCAGGAGTTGTACCTGGAGTGTCGGAGGTGCACCTAGAGTGTGAGAACTGTACCTGAGAGGTCTGAGGTACTGGTAACAGGGACCTGAGAGCTCGGAGGCACCAGAGGTGTACCGGAGATGTCGGAGGTACCTGGAGGAGAGTACTCGAGTGACAGTGCCTAGATGGAGGTGCACCTGGCAGCAAGCCAGCGGTGAAACTGGGAGGACAGAGGTGTACCAGGAATGCCAGTGAGACCCAGGAGCAAAGGTACCTTGGAGGTTCAGGAACCTGGGAGGTCAGAGGCACCTGGGAGGTCAGAGGTACCTGGGAGTGAGAAGTGTTCCTGGGAGGTCTGAGGTGCACCTGGGAGGTCAGAGGCACCTGAGAGTGTCGGAGATGTACCTGGGAGCATCAGAGGTGTACCTGGAGGTCGGAGGTGACCTGGGAGGCAAGAAGGCACCTGGGAGTGTCGGAGGTACCTGGAGGTAAGAAGGCACCTGGGAGCGGAGGTGTACCTGGGACTGTCGGAGTACCTGGGAGGTGAGAAGTGCTCCTGGGAGAGTCTGTGGTGTACCTGGGAGGCGGGAGGTGCACCTGAGAGTGTCGGAGATGCACCTGGGAGCAGCAGATGCACCTGGGAGTGTCGGAGGTGCACCTGGGAGTGAGAAGCACCTGGGAGTGTCAGAGGTGCACCTGGGAGTGTCAGAGGGTGTACCTGGAGCAATTTGAGTGTACCTGGGAGGCCAGAGGTGTACCTGAGTAAGTGAGGTACCTGAGTGTAAGAGGTACCTGGGAGTGTCGGAGGTACCTGGAGTGTCAGAGGTGTACCTGGGAGTGCCAGAGGTACCTGGGAGTGTCAGGAGGTGTGCACCTGGAAGTGTCAGAGGTGTACCTGAGAGTGTCGGAGGTGCACCTGGAGTGTCAGAGGTAAAAATTGGGAGTGTCGGAGGTGTACCTGGGAGTGTAAGAAGTGCACCTGGGAGTAAGCGAGGTACCTGGGAGTGTCGGAGGTGACCTGGGAGTGTCAGAGGTGTACCTGGGAGCAAGTCTGGGATGTACCTGGAGGCAGAGGGTACCTGGAGGCCAGGGGTACCAGGGAGTGTCAGTGAGTACCTGGGAGTGCCAGAGGTGTACCTGAGTGTCAAGAGGTGGTCCTGGAGAGTCGAGGTGCACCCTGGGAGGCCGAAGTGCACCTGGAGTGTCTGGAGGTGTACCTGGGAGTGTCTGAGGTGTACCTGGGAGTGTCTGAGGTGCACCTGGTGTCAGAGGTGTACCTGGCAGTGTCAGAGGTGCACCTGGGAGTGTCGAAGCGGTGTACCTGGGAGGTCAGAGGTGCACCAGGAGGACAGAGGAGCACCTAGAAGTGGTCAGAGGTGTACCTGAGAGTGTCAGAAGTGCACCTGGGAGCACAGGGGTGTACCTGGAGTTCAAAGGGGCACCTGGGAGGTCAGGGAGGCACCAGGAGGTCGGATACCTGGAAGCTGGGGAGGTGTACCTGGGAGTGCAGGCCAGCCTGGAGTGTCAGAGGTGCACCTGGGAGCCTGGACGGTACCTGGGAGGTCAGGAGGTACCATGGAAGGTCAGTGAGCACCTGGGAGTGTCAGGGAGGTACCTGGGAGTGTCAGAGGTGTACCTGGGAGGTCAGAGGGTACCTGAGAGTGTCAGAGGTGTACCTGGGAGTGTCGGAGGTACCTGGGAGTATCAGAGGTACCTGGTAGCCAGAGGTGTACCTGGGAGTGCTCAGAGGTGCACCTGGAGTGTCAGAGGTGTCACCTGGAGGCAGCTGCGTACCTGGGATGTCGGAGGTGCAACCTGGGAGGTGGAGAAGGTGCACCTGGGAGGTCGGAGGTGTTCCTGGAGTGTCGGAGGGTGCACCTGGAGGTGCTCAGCGGTGTACCTGGAGGTTGCTGCACTCACGGAATGTCATGGAGCAACCTGGGAGTGTCAGAGGTGCACCTGGGAGTGTCAGAGGTGTACCTGGAGTGCCAGAGGTGCACCTAGAAGTGCTCAGAGGTACCTGGGAGTGACAGAGTTGTACCTGGGAGGTCGGAGGTGCACCTGGTGAGTGTGAGAAGTGCACCTGAGAGTGTCTGAGGTGTACCTGGCAGTGTCAGTGCTGTACCTGGAGAGGCGTCGGAGGCTGCCCAGGTGTGTCCAGGTGTACCTGGGAGGTCGAGATGTACCTGGGAGGTGGAGAAATGTACCTGGGATGAAGGAGTGTTCCTGGGGAGTGTCAGGTGTACCTGGAAGCGTCAGAGGTGCACCTGGGAGTGTCAGAGGTGTACCAAGGGAATGCCAGTGGGTACCTGCGGTGTCAAGGTGTGCCTGGGTGTCTGAGGTGTACCTGGGGTGTCAGGGGTGTACCTGGGGTGTCAGAGGTGTACTGGGAGTGTCAGAGGTGTACCTGGGAGTGTGGAGATGTTCTAGAGTGTCTGTGGTGTACCTGGGAGTGTCAGACGGTGTACCCGAGGTGTCAGGAGATGTGCCTCAGGTGTCAGGAGGTGTACCTGGAGTGTCGGTGTGCCTGGGGTGTAGAAGTGTGCCTGGCAGTGTCGGGTGTACCTGGAGGTAGAGAGTGCAGGTGTCGGAGGTGTACCTGGGTGTCAGGTGTGCTGGCAGTGTCAGAGGTGTACCTGGGAGGTCTGGAGTGTACCTGGGAGTGTCCAGGGAGGTGTACCTGGGGTGTCAGGGTAACTGGGAGTGTCGGAGTGTACCTGGGAGTGTGGAGAAGTGTGCAGGGTGTCGGGTGTTCCTGCGGAGCGTCGGAGTATACCTGGCAGTTTCAGCGGTGTACCTGGGAGTGTCAAGGTGGCCACGGAATGTCAGTGGTACCTGGGATTGTCGGAGGTGCACCTGCGAGTGTGAGAACTGTGCCTAGAGAGTGTCTGGTGTACCTGGCAGTGTCAGAGGTGTACTGGGAGTGTCTGAGAGGTGTACCTGGGAGTGTCAGAGACATCCTGGGGAGTGTCAGGTGTACCTGGCAGTTTCAGCGGTGTGCGAGTGTCAAGGTGTACCACGGAATGTCAGTGGAGTACCTGGGATTGTCGGAGGTGCACCTGCGAGGTGAAACTGTACCTGAGAGTGTGAGAAGTGTACCTGGGGTGACAGAGGTGTTCCTGGGAGTGTCGGAGGTGTACCTGGCGGTTTCAGTGTACCTGAGTGTCAAGGTGTACCACGGAATGTCAGTGAAGTACCTGGGAGTGTCAGAGGTGTACCTGGGAGGTCGGAGGTGTACCTGGGAGTGTGAGAAGTGCGCCTGGGAGTGACGGAGGTGTTCCTGGAGTGTCGGAGGTGTACCTGGCATTTTTCAGCGGTGTACCTGGGAGTGTCAAGGTGTACCTGGGAGTGTCAGAGGTGTACCTCGGAGTGTGGAAGGTGTACCTAGTAGTGTCCAGAGGTGTCCCTGGGAGTGCCAGAGTTGTACCTGGGAGTGTCGGAGGTGCACCTGCGAGTGTGAGAACGTACAGGAGTGTCTGAGGTGTACCTGGCAGTGTCAAGGTGTGTACCTAGTGTCGGAGGTGTACCCAGGTGTGTCAGAGGTGTACCTGGGAGTGTCAGGAGATGTACCTGGGAGTGTGAGAAGGTACCTGGGAGGACGGAGGTGTTCCTGCAAGTGTCGGAGGTATACCTGGCAGTGTCGGCAGTGTGCCTGGGAGTGTCAGAGGTGTACAGGGAATGCCAGTGGAGTGCAGTGTCAAGTGTACCTGGGGTGTCTGAGGTGTACCTGGAGGCCAGAGGTACCTGGGAGTGTCGGAGGTGTACCTGGGAGTGTAAGAAGTGTATGCCTGAGTGTCTGGGGGTGTACCTGGCAGTGTCAGGGGTGCCTCAGGGGTGTCTGGGTGTACCTGGGGTGTCAGGGGTGTGCCTGGGAGTGTCGGAGGTGTACCTGGCAGTTTCAGCGGTGTACCTGGGTGTGTCAAAGGTGTACCACGGAATGTCAGTGGAGTACCTGGGATTGTCGGAGGTGCACCTGCGAGTGTGAGAACTGTACCTGAGAGTGTGAGAAGTGCACCTGGGAGTGACGGAGGTGTTCCTGGGAGTGTCAGGTGTACCTGCAGTTTCTAGCAGTGTACCTGGGAGTGTCAAGGTGTACCACGGAATGTCAGTGAAGTACCTGGGAGTGTCAGAGGTGTACCTGGGAGTGTCGGAGGTGTACCTGGGAGTGTGAGAAGTGTACCTGGGGGACGGAGGTGTTCTGGGAGTGTCGGAGGTGTACCTGGCATTTTCAGCGGTGTACCTAGGACTGATCAAGGTGTACCTGGGAGTGTCAGAGGTGTGCCTCGGGTGTCAGAGAGGTGTACCCAGTAGTGTCAGAAGTGTCCTGGGAGTGTCAGAGTTGTACCTGGGAGTGTCGGAGGTGCCTGCAGTGTGGAACTGTACCTGAGAGTGTCTGGGTGTACCTGGCAGTGTCAGCGGTGTACCTGAGGTCAGGAGGTGTACCTAGGAGTGTCAGAGGTGTGCCTGACAGGGTGTCGGGAATGTACCAGTGAGGTGTACCTGCAGGAGTGACAGGTGTTCCTGGGAGTGTCGGAGGTATACCTGCAGTGTCAGCGGTGTGCTGGGGTGTCAGAGGTGTACCAGGGAATGCCAGTGGTGCCTGCGGTGAAAGGTGTACCTGGGAATGTCTGAGGTGTGCCTGGGGTGTCAGAAGTGTGCGCAAGTGTCCGGAGGTGTACTGGGGTGTAGAAGTGTACCTGTAAGTGTCGGAGGTGACCTGGGAGTGTCAGGGGTGTGGGGAGTGCCAGAGGTGTACCTGGGGTGTCAGAGGTGTACCTGAAGTGTCAGAGGTGTACCTGAGATGTTGGAGGTGCACCTGGGGAGTGTCAGAGGTGTACCTGGAGTGTCGGAGGTGTACCTGGGAGTGTGGAAGTGTACCTGGGAGTGCCGGAGGTACCTGGAGTGTCGGAGGTGTACCTGGCAGTGTCAGTGTACCTGGGGAGTGTGGGATGGCAGGTGTCAGGGGTGTACCTGGGAGTGGCAGGGGTGTACCAGGGTGTCGGTGGATTACCTGGGAGTGTCAGGGTGTGCCTGAGTGTCAGTGTGCCTGGGGTGTCAGAGTCACTTGGGAGCAACAGGTACCTTGAGGTGTCTGGGGTGTGCCTGGGGTGTCTGAGGTGGCCTCTGGTGTCTGAGGTGTGCATGGCGGTGTCAGAGGTGTGCCTGGCAGTGTCAGCAGTGTGCCTGGGGAGTGTCAGCAGTGTGCCTGGGTTTAGAGGTCATCAGGGGTGACGGATGGTGCCTAGAAGTGTCAGAGGTGTGCCTAGGAGTGTGAGAGTGTGCCTGGGAGTGTCAGGGGTGTGCCTGGGGTTTCAAATGGGTACCTGGGGTGGCAGGGGGTGTGCCAGGGGTCTCAGTGGTGCCTGGGTGTCCAGGGTGTGCCTGGGAGTGTCAGGCTGTGCCTGGGAGTGTCAGAGGTGTATCTGGGAGTGTCGGATGTGCCACTGGGAGTGTCAGAGGTGTGCCAGGAATATCAGTGGAGTACTAAGTGTCAGAGGTGTGCCTGGGTTGTCAGGGTGTGCCTGGGAGTGTCAGAGTGTACCTGGGGTGTGAGAAGTGTTCTGAGTGTCATGTGGTGTACCTGGGGTGTCAGAGGTGGCCTCAGAGGTGTCGGAGATGTGCCTGGGGAGTATCAGAGGTGTGCCTGGGGTGTCGGAGGTGTCCTGGGGAGTGTAAGTGTTCCTGGGGAGTGTCGGAGGTGTGCCTGGGAGTGTGGGGTGCCTGGGGTGCCAGAGGTGTACCTGGGACTGTCGGGAGTGTGCCTGGGAGTGTGAGAAGTGTTCCTGGGAGTGTCTGTGGTGTGCCTGGGGAGTGTCAGAGGTGTGCCTGAGGTGTCGAGATGTGCCTGGGAGTGTCAGAGGTATGCCTGGGTGTCGGAGGTGTGCCACCAGGGTGTAGAAGTGTCCTGGGGTGTCCGGAGGTACCTGGGGTGTGGAAGTGTGCCTGGGTGTCGGGTGTGCAGGTGTCAGGTGTGTGCGCAGAGTCTGGGGTGTGCAGGAGTGTCAGAGGTGTACCTGGTGTCAGGGGTGTACCCAGGGAGTGTCAGTGGAGTACCTGGGAGTGTCAGAGGTGTGCCTGGGAGTGTAGAGGTGTGCCTGGAGTGTCAGAGGTGCATTTGGGGTGTCAGAGGTGCCTTGGAGTGTCTGAGGTGTACCTGGGGTGTTTGGGGTGTGCCTGGCAGTGTCTGGGGTGTGCCTGGCAGTGTCTGGGGTGTACCTGGCAGTGTCAGCAGTGTGCCTGGGAGTGTCAGCGGTGTGCCTGGGGTGTTGGAGTGTATCAGGGGAGTGACAGATGGTACCTAGAAGTGTCAGAGGTGTGCCTAGGAGTGTGTGTGCCTGGGGTGTCCAGGGTGTACCTGGGGTTTCAAGAGGTACCGGGAGTGGCAGGGGTGTACCAGGGGAGTGTTAGTGGAGTACCTGGGGTGTCAGGGGTGTACCGAGTGTCAGGCTGTACCTGGGAGTGTCAGAGGTGTATCTGGGAGTGTCGGACGTGCTGGGGTGTCAGAGGTGACCAGGGAATGTCAGTGGAGTACCTGGCAGTGTCAGAGGTGTACCTGGAATGTCAGAGGTGCCTCAGGGTCAGAGGTGTACCTGGTAGTGTCAGTGTCCCTGGGGTGTCAGGTTGTGCCTGGGGTGTCGGAGGTGCCTGCGAGGTGTGAACTGTGCCTGAGAGTGTCTGAGGTGTCCTGTGGTGTCAGCGGTGTGCCTGAGGTGTCGGAGTGTACCTCAGGTGTGTCGAGGTGTGCCTGGGAGTGTCGGAGATGTGCCTGGGAGTGTGAGAAGTGTACCTGGGGTGACAGAGTGTTCCTGGGAGTGTCGGAGGTGTACCTGGCAGTGTGTCAGCGGTGTCCTGGGAGTCCAGAGGTGTGCCAGGGAATGCCAGTGGAGTACCTGCAGTGTCAGGTGTACCTGGGAAGTGTCTGAGGTGTACCTGGGGTGTCAGAGGTGTACCTGGAGTGTCAGAGGTGTACCTGGGAGTGTAGAGGTGTTCCTGGGGTGTCTGTGGTGTGCCTGGGGTGTCAGGGTGTGCACAGAGTGTCGAAGATGTGCCTGGGAGTGTCAGGAGGTGTGCCTGGGAGTGTCTGGTGTCCTGGGGAATGAAGTGTGGGGTGTCAGGTGTGCCTGGGGTGTGGGGTGGCAAAGTGCCAGAGGTGTACCTAGAGTGTCGGAGGTGTGCCTGGGGTGTTCCTGGGAATTCTATGGTGTACCTGGGGTGTCAGAGGTGTGCCTGGGGTGTCAGGAGATGTACCTGGGAGTGTCAGAGGTATACCTGGAGTGTCGGAGGTGCCTGGGGAGTGTAGAGGTGCCTGGGAGTGTCGTAGGTGTGCCTGGGAGGTGTAAGAGGTGTGCCTGGGAGTGTCGGAGGTTTACCTGGGGTGTCGGAGGTGTACCTGGGAGTGTCTGGGTGTACGAGTGTCAGAGGTGTGCCTGGGAGTGTCAGGGGGTGTAACAGGGAGTGTCAGGGAGTACTTGGGAGTGTCAGAGGTGTACCTGGGTGTCAGGAGGTGCCTTGGGTGTCTGAGGTGTGCCTGGGGTGTTTGGGGGTACCTGGGAGTGTCAGAGGTGTACCTGGCGTGTCAGTGTGCCTGGCAGCTGTCAGCGGTGTGCCTAAGGTGTCAGAAGTGTGCAGTGTTAGAGGTCATCCAGGGAGTGACAGATGAGTGCCATAGAAGTGTCAGAGGTGTACCTAGGAGTGTGTGCCTGGGGAGTGTCTGGGGTGTGCAGGTGTCAAGGAGGCCTGGAGTGTCAGAGGGTGTACCAGGGAGTGTTGAGTGGTGTGCCACCAGGAGTGTCAGGGGTGTACCTGGGAGTGTCAGAAGGCTGGCACCTGGGAGTCAGAGGTGTACTGGGAGTGTCCAGAGGTATACGCAGGGGTGTCAGAGGTGTACCTGGGGAGTGTCAGGGTGTGCCTGGGGGTGTCAGGTGTACCTGGGTGTCAGGATTGTACTTGGAGTGTCAGAGGTGTGCAAGTATCAGAGGTGTACCTGGGAGTGTGAGATGTACCTGGGAGTGTCAGTGATACCTTGGGGTGTCAGAGGTGTACCTGGGAGTGTCAGGAATGTAACAAGTGTCAGAGGTGTGGGAGTGTTGGTGTGCCTGGGAGTGTATGAGGTGTCCTGGAGTGTCGGAGGAGGTGCCTGGATCAGAATGTGGGTGTCAGAGGTGTGCCTGGGAGTGTCAGCGGTGTGCCTGGAAGTGTCAGAGGTGTACCTGAGAGTGTGGGTGTGCCCGGGAGTGTCAGAGGGTGTGCCTGGGAGTGTCGGAGGTGTGCCTGGGAGTGTAAGAAGTGTACCTGGGAGTGTCAGAGGTGTACCAAGTGTCGGAGGTGTGCCTGGCAGTGTCAGGGTGTACCTGGGAGTGTCTGGGATGTACCTGGAGTGTCAGAGGTGTACCTGGGGTGTCAGGGGTGTGCACCAGGGGGTGTCAGTGGATGCCTGGGAGTGTCAGAGGTGTGCCTGAGTGTCAGGGTGTGCCTGGGGTGTCAGAGGTGCGCTGGGGTGTCAGAGGTGCACCTTGGAGTGTCTGAGGGTGTGCCTGGGGTGTCTGAGGTGTACCTGGCAGTGTCTGGGGTGTACCTGGCAGTGTCTGGGGTGTGCCAAGGTGTCAGCGGTGTGCCTGGGGAGTGTCAGCGGTGTACCTGGGGTGTTAGAGGTGTATCAGGTGACAGATGGAGTACCTAGAGTGTCAGAGGTGTACCTGGGGTGTGAGAGGTGGCAGGTGTCTGGGGTGTGTAGGTTTCAAGGTGCCTGGGGTGGCAGGGGGTGTGCCAGGGGTGGGTACCTGGGGTGTCAGAGGTGTGCCTGGGAGTGTCAGGCTGTGCCTCGGAGTGCCAGAGGTGTATCTGGGAGTGTCGGACGTGTACCTGGGAGTGTCAGAGGTGTACCATGGAATGTCAGTGGAGTGCCTGGCAGTGTCAGGGTGTACCTGGGAGTGTCAGAGGTATACCTGGAGTGTCAGGGGTGTGCCTGGGGAGTGTCAGAGGTGTACCTGGGAGTGTCAGAGGGGTACCTGGGAGTGTCAGAGGTGCAAGTGTCAGAGGTGTGCATGGGGTGTCAGAGGTGTACCTTGGCAGGTGTCGGGGTGTGCCTGGGTGTCAGGAGTGTGCCCAGAGTGTCGGAGGTGTGCCTGGGGTGTGAGGTGTGCCTTGGGTGTCGGGGGTGTGCCAGGAGTGTCAGTGGGTGCCTGGGGTGTCAGAGGTTGACCTGGGGTCAGAGGTGTGCCTGGGGTTCAGAGGTGCTTGGGAGTGTCAGAGGTGCTGTGGGTCTGAGGTGTGCAGTGTCTGGGGTGTACCTGGCGGTGTCTGAGGTGTACCTGGCAGTGTCTGGTGTACCTGTGAGTGTCAGCAGTGTGCCTGGGAGTGTCAGCGGTGTGCCTGGGAGTGTTAGAGGTGTATCAGGGGAGTGACAGATGAGTACCTAGAAGTGTCAGGGTGTGCCTGGGAGTGTGAGAAGTGTGCCTGGGAGTGTCTGGGGTGTGCCTGGGTTTCAAATGGTGCCTGGGGTGGCAGGGGGTGTGCCAGGGAGTGTCAGTGGAGTACCTGGGGTGTCAGAGGTGTACCTGGGAGTGTCAGAACTGTACCTGAAGTGTCAGGGTATCTGGGGTGTCGGACGTGTACCTGGGAGTGTCAGAGGTGTGCATGGAATGTCAGTGGAGTACCTGGCAGTGTCAGAGGTGTACCTGGGATTGTCAGAGGTATACCTGGGAGTGTCAGAGGTGTGCCTGGGAGTGTCAGAGGTGCCTGGGGTGTCAGAGGTATCCTGGGAGTGTCGAGAGGTGTGCCTGGGAGTGTCAGAGTGTACCTAGGAGTGTCAGAGGTGTGCTTAGTGTCAGAGGTGTGCCTGGGAGTCAAGGTGTACCTGGGAGTGTGAAGTGTGCCTGGGAGTGTCGAGGTGTTCCTGGGGTGTCAGGAGTATACCTGGCAGTTTCAGCGGTGTACCTGGGAGTGTCAAGGTGTACCACGGAATGTCAGTGGAGTACCTGGGAGTGTCAGGGTGTACCTGGGAGTGTCAGAGGTGTGCCTCGGGTGTCAGAAGGTGTACATAAGAGTGTCAGAGGTGTCTGGGAGTGTCAGAGTTGTGCACCGAGTTGTCGGAGGTGCTGCGAGAGTGTGAAACTGTACCTGAGAGTGTCTGAGGTGTACCTGGCAGTGTCAGCAGGTGCCTGAGAGGTGAAGTGTGCCTGGGAGGACGGAGGTGTCCTGGGGTGTCGGAAGTGCTTGCAGTTTCAGCGGTGTACCTGGGAGTGTCAAGGGTGTACAGGATGTCAGTGAAGTGCCTGGGAGTGTCAGAGGTGTGCCTGGGAGTGTCGGAGGTGTACCTGGGAGTGTCAGAAGTGTACCTGGGGTGACGGAGGTGTTCTGGGAGTGTCGGAGGTGTACCTGGCAGTTTCAGCAGTGTACCTGGGAGTGTCAAGGTGTACCACGGAATGTCAGTGGAGTACCTGGGAGTGTCAGGGTGTGCCTGGGAGTGTCAGAGGGTGTGCCTCGGAGTGTCAGAGGTGTACCTGAGGAGTGTCAGAGGTGTCCTGGGGTGTCAGAGTTGTGCCAGGGGAAGGGGTGCACTGGTGAGGTATGCAGGGGTGTCTGAGGTGTGCCTGGCAGTGTCAGCGGTGTACCTGGGAGTGTCGGAGGTGTACCTAGGTGTGTCAGAGGTGTGCCTGGGGTGTCGGAGATGTGCCTGGGTGTGTACCTAGGGGTGGGCAAGGGGGTGTTCTCAGGTGTCAGGTGTACCTGGCAGTGTCAGAGGTGTGCCTGGGTATGTGGGGATGCCAGTGGGTACCTGTGGAGTGTCAAGGTGTACCTGGGAGTGTCAGAGGTGTGCCTGGGAGTGTCAGTGTGCCTCAGGGGTGTCAGGGGGTGTGCCTGGGTGTGGTGTGTGCCTGGGGTGTCTGGGGTGTGCTGGGGTGTCAGAGGTGTACCTGGGAGTGTCAGAGGTGTACCTGGGGAGTGTCAGGGGTGTGCCTGGGTGTGGAGGTGTCCACTGGGGTGTCAGAGTGTGCCTGGGGTGTCAGAGGTGTGCCTGGGGTGTCAGAAGTGTGCCTGGGGTGTCGGAGGTGTACCTGGGAGTGTCAGGAGGTGCCTGGGAGTGTGAAGTGTCCTGGGAGTGTCTGAGGTGTGCCTGGGGTGTCAGAGGTGTACCTGAGAGTGTCGGAGGTGTGCCTGGGGTGTCAGAGGTGTACCTGGAGTGTCGGAGGTGTGCCTGGGAGTGTGAAGTGTTCCTGGGGTGTCGTGGTGTACCTGGGAGTGTCAGAGGTGTACCTGAGGTGTCAGGATGTGCACCAGAGTGTCAGAGGTGTGCCTGGGGTGTCAGGAGGTGTGCCTGGGAGTGGGGTGTGCCTGGGGTGTCGGAGGTGTGGGGAGTGTCAGGGTGTGCCTGGGAGTGTCAGAGGTGTGCCTGGGGTGTCAGAGGTGTACCTGGAAGTGTCAGAGGTGTACCTGAGAGTGTCAGGTGTGCCTGGGAGTGTCAGAGGTGTGCCTGGGGTGTCGGAGGTGTACCTGGGGTGTAGAGGTGTGCCTGGGGAGTGTCAGGTGTGCCTGGGAGTGTCGGGTGTGCCTGGCAGTGAGTGTGCCTGGGGGTGTCTGGGATGTGCCTGGGGTGTCAGAGGTGTGCCTGGGAGTGTCAGGGGTGTACCAGGGTGTCAGTGGATTACCGAAGTGTCAGGGTGTACCTGAGAGTGTCAGAGGTGTGCCTGGGGTGTCAGAGGTGCACTTGGGAGTGTCAGGTGCACCTTGGAGTGTCTGGGGTGTGCCTGGGGGTGTCTGGGGTGTACCTGGCAGTGTCTGAGGTGTACCTGGCAGTGTCTGAGTGTGCCTGGCAGTGTCAGCGGTGTACCTGGGAGTGTCAGCGGTGTGCCTGGGAGTTTGGGGTGTATCAGGGAGTGACAGATGAGTACCTAGAAGTGTCAGGGGTGTACCTGGGTGTGAGAAGTGTGCCTGGGAGTGTCTGGGGTGTGCCTGGGGTTTCAAGGGGTGCCTGGGGTGGCAGGGGTGTGCCAGGGGTGTCAGTGGAGTGCCTGGGAGTGTCAGAGGTGTGCCACCGGAGTGTCAGGGCTGTACCTCAGGTGCAGGGGTGTATCTGGGAGTGTCGGACTGTACCTGGGAGTGTCAGAGGTGTACCAGTGGAATGTCAGTGGGTACCTGGCAGTGTCAGAGGTGTGCCTGGGGTGTCAGGGTATGCCTGGGGTGTCAGAGGTGTACCTGGGGTGTCAGAGGTGTGCCTGGGGGTGTCAGAGGTATGCCTGGGAGTGTCAGAGGTGTGCCTGGGAGTGTCAAGGAGGTGTGCATGGGAGTGTCAGAGGTGTGTGCAGGTGTCAGAGGTGTGCCTGGGGTGTCAAAGGTGTGCAGGGGTGTCGGAGGTGTGCCTGGGGTGTGAGAGGTGTGCCTGGGGTGTCGGAGGTGTTCCTGGGGAGTGTGGAGGTGTACCTGGCAGTTTCAGCGGTGTACCTGGGAGTGTCAAGGTGTACACGGAATGTCAGTGGAGTACCTGAGTGTCAGAGGTGTGCCTGGGAGTGTCAGGGTGTACCTCGGGTGCCAGAGGTGTGCGTAGTAGTGTCAGAGGTGTGCTGGGTGTGAGACAGAGGTTGTGCCTGGGAGTGTCAGGAGGTGCCTGCGGAGTGTGAGAACTGTACCTGAGGTGTCTGGGGTGTGCCTGGCAGTGTCAGCGGTGTGCCTGAGGTGTCGGAGGTGTGTACCTGGGTGTGTCACAGGTGGCCTGGGGTGTCGGAGGTGTGCCTGGGAGTGTGAGAATGTGCCTGGGATGAAGGAGGTGTTCCTGGGAGTGTCGGAGGTGTACCTGGCAGTGTCAGCAGTGCTGGGGTGTCAGAGGTGTACCAGGGAATGCCAGTGGAGTACCTGCGAGTGTGAGGTGTGCCTGGGAGTGTCAGGGGTGTACCTGGGGAGTGTCAGAGGTGTACCTGGGAGTGTCAGAGGTGTGCTGGGGGGAGTGTCAGGGGTGTGCCTGGGAGTGTGAGAATGTTCCTGGGGAGTGTCTGTGGTGTACAGAGTGTCCAGTGTACCTGAGAGTGTCGGAGATGTACCTGGGAGTGTCAGAGGTGTACCTGGGAGTGTCGGAGGTGTGCCTGGGGTGTCAGAAGTGTACCTGGGAGTGTCGGAGGTGTACCTGGAGTGTAAGAAGTGTACCTTGGAGTGTCAGAGTGTACCTGGGAGTGTCAGGTGTACCTGGCAGTGTCAGAGGTGTGCCTGGGAGTGTCTGGGGTGCCTGGGAGTGTCAGAGGTGTACCTGGGAGTGTCAAGGTGTGTACCTGGGGAGTGTCAGGTGTACCTGGGAGTGTGAGAAGTGTGCCTGGGAGTGTCGGAGGTGTTCCTGGGAGGTGTCAGGTGTACCTGGCAGTTTCAGCAGGTGTACCTGGGAGTGTCAAGGTGTACCACGGAATGTCAGTGGAGTGCCTGGGAGTGTCAGAGTGTACCTGCAGTGTGAAATGTGCCTGGGAGTGCCAGGGGTGTGCCTGAGGTGTCAGGAGGGTGTGCCTGGGATGTCTGGGTGTACCTGGGGTGTGGGGTGTGCCTGGGGAGTGTCGGAGGTGTACCTGGCGGTTTCAGAGGTGTGCCTGGGATGTCAGAGGTGTACCAGGGAATGTCAGTGGAGTACCTGGGAGTGTCGGAGGTGTACCTGGAGTGTGAAGTGTGCCTGAGGTGTGGTGTACCTGGGGTGACGGAGGTGTTCCTGGGAGTGTCGGAGGTGTACCTGGCAGTGTCAGCAGGTGTACCTGGGAGGTGTCAAGGTGTACTGGAATGTCAGTGAAGTACCGAGTGTCAGAGGTGTACCTGGGAGTGTCGGAGGTGTACCTGGGAGTGTGAGAAGTGTACCTGGGGTGTCAGAGTGTTCCTGGGTGTCAGGTGTGCCTGGCAGTGTCAGCGGTGTGCCTGGGAGTGTCAAGGTGTGCCTGGGAGTGTCAGAGGTGTGCCTCAGGTGTCAGAGGTGTGCCTAGTAGTGTCAGAGGTGTACCTGGGAGTGTCAGAGTTGTGCTGGAGTGTGCACCTGGAGTGTGAGAAGTGTACCTGAGGTGTCTGAGGGTGGTACCTGGCAGTGTCAGAGGTGTACCTGGAGTGTCAGGAGGTGTACCTAGGTGTGTCAGAGGTGTGCCTGGGAGTGTCGGAGGTGTGCCTGGGAGTGTGGTGTACCTGGGAGTGTCGGAGGTGTTCTGGGAGTGTCAGGAGGTGTACCTGGCAGTGTCAGCGGTGTACCTGGTGTCAGAGTGTGTACCAGGGAATGCCAGTGGAGTACCTGCAGTGTCAAAGGTGTGCCTGGGAGTGTCTAGAGGTGTACCTGGGGTGTGGAGAGTGTACCTGGGTGTCGGAGGTGTGCCTGGGGTGTAAGTGTGCCTGAGTGTCTGAGGTGTACCTGGCAGTGTCAGAGGTGTGCCTGGGAGTGTCTGGGGGTGTACCAGGTGTCAGAGGTGCCTGGGGTGTCAGGTGTACCTGGCAGTGTCAGCGGTGTGCCTGGGAGTGTCAGGTGTGCAGATGTCAGTGGAGTACCTGGGAGTTGTCAGAGGTGCCTGCGAGGTGTGAGGTGTACCTGAGGTGTGAGGTGTGCCTGGGGTGACGGAGTGTTCTGGGGTGTCGGAGGTGTACCTGGCGGTGTCAGCTCAGGTGTGGGATGTCAGTGAGTACCTGGGGTGTCAGAGGTGTACCTGGGGTGTCAGGTGCCTGGGAGTGTGAGAAGTGTACCTGGGGTGACAGGTGTTCTGGGAGTGTCGGAGGTGTACCTGGCAGTTTCAGCGGGTGTACCTGGGAGTGTCAAGGTGTGCCTGGGAGTGTCAGAGGTGTACCTCAGGTGTCAGAGGTGTGCCTAGTAGTGTCAGAGGTGTACCTGGGAGTGTCAGAGTTGTGCCTGGGAGTGTGGAGGTGCACCTGCGAGTGTGAAACTGTACCTGAGTGTCTGGAGGTGTACCTGGCAGTGTCAGCGGTGTACCTGGAGTGTCGGAGGTGTACCTGGGTGTCAGGGTGTACCTGGGAGTGTCGGAGATGTACCTGGGAGTGTGAGAAGTGTACCTGGGGTGACGGAGGTGTACCAGTGTCAGGTACCTGGGTGTCAAGGTGTGCCTGGGAGTGTCAGAGGTGTACCAGGGAATGCCAGTGGAGTACCTGCAGTGTCAAGAGTGTACCTGGGAGTGTCTGAGGTGTACCTGGGAGTGTCAGAGGTGTGCCTGGGAGTGTGGAGGTGTACCTGGGTGTAGAGGTGTGCCTGGGGTGTCGGAGGTGTACCTGGGAGTGTCAGAGGTGTGCTTGGGGAGTGCCAGAGGTGTACCTGGGAGTGTCAGGGTTACCTGGAAGTGTCAGAGGTGTACCTGAGAGTGTCGGAGGTGTACTGGGGAGTGTCAGGGTGTACCTGGGGTGTCAGGAGGTGTGCCTGGGAGTGTAGAAGTGTGCCTGGGAGTGTCGGAGGTGTACCTGGGAGTGTCGGAGGTGTCCCGGCAGTGTCAGAGTGTGCCTGGGAGTGTCTGGGATGTACCTGGGAGTGTCAGAGGTGTGCCTGGGAGTGTCAGGGGTGTACCAGAGTGTGCAGTGGATTACCTGGTGTCAGAGGTGTACCTGAGTGTCAGAGGTGTGCCTGGGGGTGTCAGAGGTGCACTTGGGGTGTCAGGGTACTGTAGAGTGTCTGGGTGTGCCTGGGAGTGTCTGAGGTGTACCTGGCAGTGTCTGAGGTGTACCTGGCAGTGTCTGAGGTGTACCTGGCAGTGTCAGCGGTGTGCCTGGGGTGTCAGCGGTGTACCTGGGAGTGTTAGAGGTGCATCAGGGAGTGACAGATGAGTACCTAGAAGTGTCAGAGGTGTACCTAGGGTGTGAAGTGTGCCTGGGGTGTCTGGGGTGTACCTGGGAGTTTCAAAGGGGTACCTGGGAGTGGCAGGGATGTACCAGGGAGTGTCAGTGGAGTACCTGGGAGTGTCAAGGTGTACCTGGGAGTGTGGGGCTGTACCTGGGGTGTCAGGTGTCTGGGAGTGTCGGACGTGTACCTGGGAGTGTCAGAGGTGTACCATGGAATGTCAGTGGAGTACCTGGCAGTGTCAGAGGTGTACCTGGGAGTGTCAGGGGTATGCCTGGGAGTGTCAGAGGTGTACCTGGGTGTCAGAGGTGTGCCTGGGGTGTCAGAGGTGTACCTGGGAGTGTCAGAGGTGTGCCTGGGGTGTCAGAGGTGTGCATGGGAGTGTCAGAGGTGTGCCTTGGGTGTCAGAGGTGTGCCTGGGGTGTCAGAGGTGTGCCTGGGAGTGTCAGAGGTGTACCTGGGAGTGTGAGAAGTGTACCTGGGAGTGTCGGAGGTGTTCCTGGGAGTGTCGGAGGTGTACCTGGCAGTTTCAGCGGTGTACCTGGGAGTGTCAGGTGTACCACGGAATGTCAGTGGAGTACCTGAGGTGTCAGAGGTGTGCCTGGGTGTCAGAGGGTGTACCTCAGGTGTCAGAGGTGTACCTAGTAGTGTCAGAGGTGTCCCTGGGAGTGTCAGAGTTGTACCTGGGAGTGTCGGGGTGCACCTGCGAGTGTGAGAACTGTACCTGAGAGTGTCTGGGGTGTACCTGGCAGTGTCAGCGAGGTGTACCTGGAGTGTCAGGTGTACCTAGGTGTGTCAGGGTGTACCTGGGAGTGTCGGAGGTGTGTACCTGGAGTGTGAGAAGTGTACCTGGGGTGAAGGAGGTGTTCCTGGGGTGTCGGAGGTGTACCTGGCAGTGTCAGCGGTGTGCCTGGGTGTCAGAGGTGTACCAGGGAATGCCAGTGGAGTACCTGCGAGTGTCAAGGGTGTGCCTGGGGTGTCTGAGGTGGTACCTGGGAGTGTCAGTGTACCTGGGAGTGTCAGAGGTGTGCTGGGAGTGTCAGGTGTACCTGGGAGTGTGAGAGTGTTCCTGGGAGTGTCTGTGGTGTACCTGGGAGTGTCAGGGGTGTGCCTGAGAGTGTCGGAGATGTGCCTGGGAGTGTCAGAGGTGTGCCTGGGGTGTCGGAGGTGTGCCTGGGAGTGTAAGAAGTGTACCTGGCAGTGTCGGGTGTGCCTGGGGAGTGTAGAAGTGTGCCTGGGGTGTCGGAGGTGTGCCTGGAGTGTCGGAGGTGTACCTGGCAGTGTCAGAGGTGTGCCTGGGAGTGTCTGGGGTGTGCCTGGGAGTGTCAGGGTGTGCCTGGGAGTGTCAGAGGTGTGACCTGGGAGTGTCGGAGGTGTACCTGGGAGTGTGAGGGTGTGCCTGGGGTGTCGGAGGTGTTCCTGGGAGTGTCAGGTATACCTGGCAGTTTCAGCGGTGTGCCTGGGGTGTCAAGGTGTACCACGGAATGTCAGTGGAGCCTGGGAGTGTCGGAGGTGCACCTGCAGGTGTGAGCTGTACCTGAGGTGTCTGGGGTGTACCTGGCAGTGTCAGAGGTGTACCTGGGAGTGTCTCAGGGGTGTACCTGGGAGTGTCAGAGGTGTACCTGGGAGTGTCGGAGGTGTACCTGGCAGTGTCAGCGGTGTACCTGGGAGTGTCAAGGTGTGCCACAGATGTCAGTGGAGTACCTGGGAGTGTCGGAGGTGTACCTGCAGTGTGAGAACTGTACCTGAGAGTGTGAGAAGTGTACCTGGGAGTGACGGAGGTGTTCCTGGGAGTGTCGGAGGTGTACCTGGCAGTGTCAGCGGTGTACCTGGGAGTGTCAAGGTGTACCACGGAATGTCAGTGAAGTACCTGGGAGTGTCAGAGGTGTACCTGGGAGTGTCGGAGGTGTACCTGGGGAGTGTGAGGTGTGTACCTGGGAGTGACGGAGGTGTTCCTGGGAGTGTCGAGTGTACCTGGCAGTTTCAGCGGTGTACCTGGGAGTGTCAAGGGTGTACCACGGAATGTCAGTGGAGTACCTGGGAGTGTCAGGTGTACCTGGGAGTGTCAGAGGTGTGCCTCAGGTGTCGGAGGTGTACCTAGTAGTGTCAGAGGTGTCCTGGGAGTGTCAAGTTGTACCTGGGAGTGTCGGAGGTGCACCTGCGAGTGTGAAACTGTACCTGAGAGTGTCTGAGGTGTACCTGGCAGTGTCAGCGGTGTACCTGAGAGTGTCAGAGGTGTACCTAGGTGTGTCAGAGGTGTACCTGGGGTGTCGGAGATGTACCTGGGAGTGTGAAGTGTACCTGGGAGTGACAGGAGGTGTTCCTGGGAGTGTCGGAGGTGTACCTGGCAGTGGCGGTGTGCCTGGGAGTGTCAGAGGTGTACCAGGGAATGCCAGTGGAGTGCCTGCGAGTGTCAAAGGTGTACCTGGGAGTGTCTGAGGTGTACCTGGGGAGTGTCAGAGGTGTACCTGGGGTGTCAGAGGTGTACCTGGGAGTGTGAGAAGTGTTCCTGGGAGTGTCTGTGGTGTACCTGGGAGTGTCGAGAGGTGTACCTGAGAGTGTCGAGGGATGTGCCTGGGAGTGTCAGAGGTGTACCTGGGAGTGTCGGAGGTGTGTCCTGGGGTGTAGAGTGTGCCTGGGAGTGTCGGAGGTGTACCTGGGAGTGTAAGAATGTACCTGGGAGTGCCGGAGGTGTACGAGTGTCGGAGGTGTACCTGGGAGTGTGAGGTGTTCCTGGAGTGTCTGTGGTGTACCTGGGAGTGTCAGAGGTGTACCTGAGAGTGTCGGAGATGTACCTGGGAGTGTCAGGGTGTACCTGGGAAGTGTCGGAGGTGTACCTGGGGTGTAAGAAGTGTGCCTGGGGTGTCGGAGGTGTGCCTGGGGTGTGGAGGTGTGCCTGGGAGTGTCGGAGGTGTGCCTGGGAGTGTCGGAGGTGTACCTGGGAGTGTCTGGGGTGTGCCTGGGAGTGTCAGAGGTGTGCCTGGGAGTGTCAGGGGGTGCCAGGGAGTGTCAGTGGAGTACCTGGGAGTGTCAGAGGTGTGCCTGGGGTGTCAGAGGTGTGCCTGGGGTGTCGAGAGGTGCATTTGGGAGTGTCAGAGGTGCCTTGGAGTGTCTGAGGTGTGCCTGGGGTGTCTGAGGTGTGCCTGGCAGTGTCTGAGGGTGTGCCTGGCAGTGTCTGGGGTGTACCTGGCAGTGTCAGCGGTGTGCCTGGGAGTGTCAGCGGTGTACCTGGGAGTGTTAGAGGTGTATCAGGGGTGACAGATGAGTACCTAGAAGTGTCAGGGTGTACCTAGGAGTGTGAGAAGTGTACCTGGGGAGTGTCTGGGGTGTACCTGGGAGTTTCAAAGGGGTACCTGGGAGTGGCAGGGGGTGGACCAGGGAGTGTTAGAGGTACCTGGGAGTGTCAGGGGTGTACCTGGGAGTGTCAGAGCTGTACCTGGGAGTGTCAGAGGTGCTCTGAGTGTCGGACGTGTACCTGGGGTGTCAGAGGTGTACCAGGAATGTCAGTGGTACCTGGCAGTGTCAGAGGTGTACCTGGGAGTGTCAGAGGTGTACCTGGGAGTGTCAGAGGTGTACCTGGGAGTGTCAGAGGTGTCCCGGGAGTGTCAGAGGTGTACCTGGAGTGTCAGCAGTGTGCCTGGGAGTGTCAGAGGTGTACCTGGGAGTGTCGGAGGTGTACCTGGGGAGTGTCAGGGAGTGTACTTGGGAGTGCAGAGGTGTGCCTGGGAGTGTCAGAGGTGTGCCTGGAAGTGTCAGAGGTGTACCTGAGGTGTCGGAGGGTGTGCGAGTGTCAGAGGTGTGCCTGGGAGTGTCGGAGGTGTGCCTGGGGAGTGTAAGTGGCCTGGGAGTGTCGGAGGTGTACCTGGGAGTGTGGTGTACCTGGCAGTGTCAGGGTGTGCCTGGGAGTGTCCTAGGATGTTCCTGGGGTGTCAGGGGTGTACCAAGTGTCAGTGGATTACCTGGGAGTGTCAGAGGTGTGCCTGAGGTGTCCAAGGAGGTGTGCCTGGGAGTGTCAGAGGTGCACTTTGGGGGTGTCAGAAGTGCACCTTGGAGTGTCTGAGGTGTGCCTGGGGTGTCTGGGTGTGCCTGGCAGTGTCTGAGGTGTACATGGCAGTGTCTGAGGTGTACCTGGCAGTGTCAGTGTACCTGGGAGTGTCAGCGGTGTACCTGAGTGTTAGAGGTGTATCAGGGAGTGACAGATGAGTACCTAAGTGTCAGAGGTGTACCTAAGTGTGAAAGTGTACCTGGGGAGTGTCTGGGGTGTGCCTGGGAGTTTCAAGGGGTACCTGGGGTGAGGGATGTGCAGGAGTGTCAGTGAGTACCTGGGAGTGTCAGAGGTGTGCCTGGGGTGTCAGGGCTGTACCTCGAGTGTCAGAGGTGTATCTGGGGGTGTCGGACGTGTACCTGGGGTGTCAGAGGTGTACCATGGAATGTCAGTGGAGTACCTGTGTCAGAGGTGTGACCTGGGAGTGTCAGAGGTATGCCTGGGAGTGTCAGAGGTGTACCTGGGGTGTCAGAGGGTGTACCTGGGAGTGTCAGAGGTATGCCTGGGAGTATCAGAGGTGTGCCTGGGGAGTGTCAGAGGTGTACATGGGGTGTCAGATGTGTACCTTGGAGTGTCAGAGGTGTGTACCTGGGAGTGTCAGAGGTGTACCTGGGGTGTCGGAGGTGTACCTGGGAGTGTAGTGTACCTGGGGAGTGTCGGAGTGTTCTGGGGTGTCGGAGGTGTACCTGGCAGTTTCAGCGGTGTGCCTGGGAGTGTCAAGGTGTACCACGGAATGTCAGTGGAGTACCTGGGAGTGTCGAGAGGTGTGCCTGGGAGTGTCAGTGTGCCTCAGGTGTCAGAGGTGTGCGTAGTAGTGTCAGAGGTGTCCTGGGTAGTAAGACAGAGTTGTACCTGGGAGTGTCGGAGGTGCACCTGCGAGTGTGAGAACTGTACCTGAGAGTGTCTGAGGTGTGCCTGGCAGTGTCAGCGGTGTGCCTGAGTGTCGGGTGTACCTAGGTGTGTCAGAGGGTGGACCTGGGAGTGTCGGAGGTGTGCCTGGGAGTGTAATGTACCTGGGGGTGAAGGAGGTGTTCCTGGGGTGTCAAAGGTGTGCCTGGGAGTGTCAGGGGTGTACCAGAGAGTGTCAGTGGATTACCTGGGGAGTGTCAGGGGTGTACTGAGAGTGTCAGAGGTGTGCCTGGGAGTGTCAGGGGTGCACGGGAGTGTCAATGCCTTGGAGTGTCTGAGGTGTACCTGGGGAGTGTCTGGTGTACTGGCAGTGTCTGAGGTGTACATGGCAGTGTCTGAGGGTGTACCTGGCAGTGTCAGGGGTGTACCTGGGAGTGTCAGCGGTGTGCCTGGGAGTGTTAGGGGTGTATCAGGGGTGACAGATGAGTACCTAGGAGTGTCAGGGGTGCCTGGAGTGTGAGAAGTGTGCCTGGGGTGTCTGGGGTGTGCCTGGGGGTTTCAAGGGGTACCTGGTGGCAGGGGATGTACCAGGGGTGTGAGTGGAGTGCCTGGGAGTGTCAGGAGGTGTGCCTGGGAGTGTCAGGGGCTGTACCTGGAGTGTCAGAGGTGTATCTGGGAGTGTCGGACGTGTACCTGGGAGTGTCAGAGGTGTGCCATGGAATGTCAGTGGAGTACCTGGCAGTGTCAGAGAGATGTACCTGGGAGTGTCAGAGGTATACCTGGAGTGTCAGAGGTGTACCTGGGGTGTCAGAGGTGTGCCTGGGGGTGTCAGAGGTATACTGGGAGTGTCAAGGTGTACCTGGGAGTGTCAGAGAGGTGTACATGGGAGTGTCAGAGGTGTACCTTAGTGTCAGAGGTGTACCTGGGGAGTGTCGGAGGTGCACCTGCAGTGTGAGAACTGTACCTGAGAGTGTCTGAGGTGTGACCTGGCAGTGTCAGCGGTGTACCTGAGGAGTGTCAGAGGTGTACCTAGGTGTGTCAGAGGTGTACCTGGGAGTGTCGGGTGTACCTGGGAGTGTGAGAAATGTACTGGGATGTCGGAGGTGTACGGGAGTGTGAAAGTGTTCCTGGGAGTGTCTGGGTGTGTACCTGGGGAGTGTCGAGAGGTGTACCTGGGAGTGTCGGAGATGTGCCTGGGAGTGTCAGAGGTGTGCCTGGGAGTGTCGGAGGTGTACCTGGGAGTGTAAGTGTACCTGGCAGTGTCGGAGTGTACCTGGGAGTGTAAGTGTACCTTGGAGTGTCGGAGGTGTACCTGGAGTGTCGGAGGTGTACCTGGCAGTGTCAGGGGTGTGCCTGGGAGTGTCTGGGGTGTACCTGGGAGTGTGAGGTGTACCTGGGGTGTCAGGGATGCCTGAGGAGTGTCAGTGAAGTGCGAGTGTCAGAGGTGGTACCTGGGAGTGTCAGAGGTGTGCCTGGGAGTGTCAGGGTGCACTTGGGAGTGTCAGAGGTGCACCTTGGGTGTCTGAGTGTACCTGGGAGTGTCTGAGGTGTACCTGGCAGTGTCTGAGGGTGTACCTGGCAGTGTCTGAGGTGTACCTGGCAGTGTCAGCGGTGTGCCTGGGAGTGTCAGCGGTGTGCCTGGAGCGTTAGAGGTGTATCAGGGAGTGACAGATGAGTACCTAGAAGTGTCAGAGGTGTGCCTAGGGTGTGAGAAGTGTGCCTGGGGTGTCTGGGGTGTGCCTGGGGTTTAAAGGATGCCTGGGGTGGCAGGGGTGTGCCAGGGGAGTGGTGGAGTACCTGGGGAGTGTCAGGGGTGTACCTGGGGTGCAGAGCTGTACCTGGGAGTGTCAGAGGTGTATCTGGGAGTGTCGGACGTGTACCTGGGAGTGTCAGAGGTGTGCAGGGAATGTCAGTGGAGTACCTGGCAGTGTCAGGGGTGTACCTGGGGTGTCAGGGTGTGCCTGGGTGTCAGCGGTGTGCCTGGGAGTGTCAGAGGTGTGCCTGGGAGTGTGAAAGTGTTCCTGTGGTGTCCGTGATGTGCCTGGGAGTGTCAGAGGTGTACCTGAGGTGTCGGAGATGTACCTGGGAGTGTCAGGGTGTGCCTGGGAGTGTCAGGAGGTGTACCTGGGAGTGTCAGAGGTGTGCTTGGGAGTGCAGGGGGTGCCTGGGAGTGTCAGAGACTTACCTGGGAAGTGTCTGAGGTGTACCTGAGAGTGTCGGAGGTGTGCCTGGGGTGTCAGAGGTGTACCTGGGGTGTCAGGAGGTGTACCTGGGGAGTGTAAGTGTACCTGGGAGTGTCGGAGGTGTACCTGGGAGTGTCGGAGGTGTACCTGGCAGTGTCAGAGGTGTGCCTGGGAGTGTCAGGGTGTACCAGGAGTGTCAGTGGAGTACCTGGGAGTGTCAGAGGTGTACCTGGGAGTGTCTGGGGTGTACCTGGGGTGTCAGAGGTGTGCCTGGGGTGTCAGGGGTGTGCCAGGGAGTGTCAGTGGAGTACCTGGGGTGTCAGAGGTGTACCTGGGGTGTCAGAGGTGTGCCTGGGAGTGTCGGTGCACTTGGGAGTGTCAGAGGTGCACCTTGGGTGTCTGAGGTGTGCCTGGGGTGTCTGAGGTGTACCTGGCAGTGTCTGGGGTGTGCCTGGCAGTGTCTGAGGTGTGCCTGGCAGTGTCAGCGGTGTGCCTGGGAGTGTCAGCGGTGTGCCTGGGGAGTGTTAGAGGTGTATCAGGGGTGACAGATGAGTACCTAGAAGTGTCAGGGTGTACCTAGGAGTGTGAAAGTGTACCTGGGATCTGGGGTGTACCTGGGAGTTTCAAGGGGTACCTGGGAGTGGCAGGGGTGTGCCAGGGGTGTCGAGAGGTGTATCTGGGAGTGTCGGACGTGTACCTGGGAGTGTCAGAGGTGTACCAGGGAATATCAGTGGGTACCTGGCAGTGTCAGAGGTGTACCTGGGAGTGTCAGAGGTGATCCTGGGAGTGTCAGAGGTGTGCCTGGAATGTCAGAGAGGTGTGCCTGGGGTGTCAGAGGTGTACCTGGGGTGTCAGAGGTGTGCCTGGAGTGTCAGAGGTGTACCTGGGGTGTAGGGGTGTGACCTGGGGAGTGTCGGAGGTGTGCCTGGGAGTGTCGAGGTGTACCTGGCAGTGTCAGAGAGGTGTGCCTGGGGTGTCTGGGGTGTGCCTGGGATGTCAGAGGTGTACCTGGGAGTGTCAGGGGTGTACCAGGGGAGTGTCAGTGGATTACCTGGGAGTGTCAGAGGTGTGCTGAGAGTGTCAGAGGTGTGCCTGGGAGTGTCAGAGGTGCACTTGGGGTGTCAGAGGTGCACCTTGGGTGTCTGAGGTGTGCCTGGGGAGTGTCTAAGGTGTGCCTGGCAGTGTCTGAGGTGTGCCTGGCAGTGTCTGAGGTGTACATGGCAGTGTCTGAGGTGTACCTGGCAGTGTCAGCGGTGCCTGGGAGTGTCAGCAGTGGCACTGGGAGTGTTAGAGGTGTATCAGGGGTGACAGATGGTGCAAAGTGTCAGAGGGTGCCTAGGAGTGTCAGCGGTGTACCTGGGAGTGTTAGAGGTGTATCAGGGAGTGACAGAGGAGTACCTAGAAGTGTCAGTGGTGTACCTCGGAGTGTGAGAAGTGTACCTGGGAGTGTCAGAGGTGTACCTGGGAGTGTCAGGGGTGTACCAGTGAGTGTCAGTGGAGTAACTGGGAGTGTCAGAAGTGTACCTCGGAGTGTCAGAGCTGTACCTGGGAGTGTCAGAGGTGTATCTGGGAGTGTCGGACGTGTACCTGGGAGTGTAAGAGGTGTACCAGGGAATGTCAGTGGAGTACCTGGCAGTGTCAGAGGTGTACCTGGGAGTGTCAGAGGTATACCTGGGAGTGTCAGATGTGTACCTGGGAGTGTCAGAAGTGTACTTGGGAGTGTCAGAGGTGTACCCTGGTGTGTCAGAGGTGTACCTGGGAGTGTCAGAGGTGTACCTGGGAGAGTCGGAGGTGTACCTGGGAGTGTGAGAAGTGTACCTGGGAGTGTCGGAGGTGTTCCTGGGAGTGTCGGAGATGTACCTGGCAGTTTCAGCGGTGTACCTGGGAGTGTCAAAGGTGTACCACGGAATGTCAGTGAAGTACCTGGGAGTGTCAGAGGTGTACCTGGGAGTGTCAGAGGTGTACCTCGGAGTGTCAGAGGTGTACCTAGTAGTGTCAGAGGTGTCCCTGGGAGTGTCAGAGTTGTACCTGGGAGTGTCGGAGGTGCACCTGCGAGTGTGAGAACTGTACCTGAGAGTGTCTGAGGTGTACCTGGCAGTGTCAGCGGTGTACCTGAGAGTGTCGGAGGTGTACCTAGGTGTGTCAGAGGTGTACCTGGGAGTGTCGGAGGTGTACCTGGGAGTGTGAGAAGTGTACCTGGGAGTGACGGAGGTGTTCCTGGGAGTGTCGGAGGTGTACCTGGCAGTGTCAGCGGTGTACCTGGGAGTGTCAGAGGTGTACCAGGGAATGCCAGTGGAGTACCTGCGAGTGTCAAAGGTGTACCTGGGAGTGTCTGAGGTGTACCTGGGAATGTTAGAGGTGTACCTGGGAGTGTCAGAGGTGTACTTGGGAGTGTCGGAGGTGTACCTGGGAGTGTGAGAAGTGTTCCTGGGAGTGTCTGTGGTGTACCTGGGAGTGTCAGAGGTATACCTGAGAGTGTCGGAGATGTACCTGGGAGTGTCAGAGGTGCACCTTGGTGTGTCTGAGGTGTACCTGGGAGTGTCTGAGGTGTACCTGGCAGTGTCTGAGGTGTACCTGGCAGTATCTGAGGTGTACCTGGCAGTGTCAGCGGTGTACCTGGGAGTGTCAGCGGTGTACCTGGGAGTGTTAGAGGTGTGCCTGCTGGGGTGTTTGGGGGTGTACCTGGGAATGTCAGAGGTGTGCTTGGGGTGTCAGGGGTTGGCGCAAGAGTGTCATTGAGTACCTGGGGTGTTCAGAGGTGTACCTGAGAGTGTCAGAGGTGTGCCTCTGACACTCCCAAGTACACCTGACCTCTAAACACACCTCTGGCTTGCTCCAGGTACTCCCAGGTACCTCTGACCAAGCTCACACTTTCCCAGGTACACCTCAGCCTCAAACACTCTTGCTCCCATTACCTCCCAATGCCTTACTTTCCCAGTACACCTCAAACCCCCACTCCCAGAGTACATCTGTTGCCTCTATTCAAGCCTACAAGCACTCCAGAAACCTCTCACACTCCCAGGTACCTCAACACTCCCCAGTACACCTCTGGCTTGCTCCCAGGCTGGCTTCAAGCCCAGGCACACCAGGTACACCTGTTTCACAGGCTCACTGGCATTCCTGGTACCTCTGTTGCTCCCAAACACCATGACACTGCCATCACACCTCCTCCCACTTGCACTTCTCACTGCTCCAGGTACCTCCATTGCTGAGTACCTCTGACAACACACTCACTGCGTCACACCTCTGACCTTGAGGTCACACCTCTGACTCAAGTCTCAAGACACTCCAGCATTCCGTGGTACACCCGAGCACTCCCAGGTGCTGAGCTTGCCAGGTGCACCTCCAGCCACTGGGAACACCTCCGACACTTCCAGGTGCTCTCTCACCTCCCGGGTACACCTCCAGAACCTCCAGGCCCCTTGGTACCTCTACCTGTTACTCCTGACACTCCCAGGCTGACTCTCCCAGGTATACCTCCTGAGCACTCCCAGGTGCACCTCTGACTCCTGCAACACTCCCAGGTACTCCACTGAGCATTCATGGTGCACCTCTGACACTCCCAGGCAGATACCTCTGTGCTCACAGTTTGAACCTGGCACTCAGTACACCTGTTTAGATGCTCCACCTTCCATCCCTGCCACTCAGGTACTTGCTGAGCTCCCAGACTCTGAGTACGCTGCACCTCCTAGATTGCACCTCTGAGCACTTCTGGAAACACTCGTCTGTCACTCCTAATGCCTCAACACTCAGTACACCATGACACTCCCAGGTACACCATGTTCCAATTACACCACAGACACTGCCATGTCCTCCAGACACTGAGTACACCTCCAGAAGTACACTAGGCACTCCAAGGTGCACCTCCAAGCACTCAAGGTCTGACACTCCAGCCACCTGACACTCAAACCTCCATTACTCCCCAGGTAATCCCTGACCTCCCTGGTACACCCCCACTCAGGTACCACCTCTGAACTCCCAGAGTACACCCCAGACACTCAGGTACACCTCTGACACTGCAATCCCTCCGGCTTCCAATCCCCGACCTCCCAGGTGCCTCTCCCAGGTACACCTCTGACACTCCCAGGTGCACCTCTGTCCCAGGTGCCTCTGACCTCCCAGGTGCACCTCTGACACTCCAGGTGCACCTCCTGTGGGATGCCTGACCTCCCTGATATTCCTGGTACCTCTGACACTCCCAGGTACCGTCCGACACTCCCAGGTACACCTCTGACACTCCCTGGTACACCTGCCACTCCCAGGTGCCCTTTGAAACTCCCAGGTACACCCAGACACTCCCAGGTACACTTCTCACACTCCCTGGGTACACCTCTGACACTTCTGGGTACTCATCTGTCACTCCTGATACACCTCCTAACACTCCCGCACACCGCTGACCTCCAGGTACACCATGGCCTGCCAGGTACCTCAGACTGCCAGGTACACCTCAGACACTGCCAGGTACACCTCAGACACTCCCAGGTACACCTCAGAACCTCCAAGGTGCACCTCCTGACCTCCCAAGTGCACCTCTGACACTCCCAGGCCTCTGACACTCCCAGGTACCTCTGACACTCCCAGGTACTCCCCTGACCTCCTGGTACCTGACCTCCCAGGTACACCTCTGGCCTCCAGGTACACCCCAGACACTCCCAGGTACCTCCTGACCTCCCAGGTGCCTCCCTGACACTCCCTGGTACACCCCTGGCCTCCCAGGTACACCTCTGACACTCCCAGGTACACCTCCGACACTCCCAGGTACACCTCCGACACTCCCAGGTACCTTCTGACACTCCCAGGTACACCTCCGACACTCCCAGGTACACCTCTGACCTCCCAGGTACACCTCCGGCACTCTCAGGTACACCTCAGACACTTCCAGGTACGTCTCTGACACTCCCAGGTACACCTCTGGCACTCCCAATGCCTCCCAGCCTCCCAGTACACCTCCGACACTCCCGGTACACCTCACAACCTCCCAGGTACATCTCCGACACTCTCAGGTACACCTCTGACCTCCCAGGTACATCACAGACACTCACGAGACACTTCTCACCTCCCAGGTACACCTCCTGACACTCCCAGGTACCCTGACCTCAGGGTACACCTCCTGACACTCCCAGGTACACCTCTGACACTGGTGCTCCACTGACATTCCCTGGTGCACCTCTGACACTCCCAGGTACACGTCCGACACTCCCAGGTACACCTCTGACCTCCCAGGTGAGCTCTGACCTCCCAGGTACACCCCTGACCTCCCAGGTGCCTCCTGACCTCCCTGGTACACCCTGCCACTCCCAGGTATCCTTTTGAAACCTCCCAGGTACACCTAGACACTCCCAGGTACACTTCTCACACTCTAGGTACCTCTGACACTTCTAGGTACTCATCTGTCACTCCTGATGCACCTCTAACGCTCCCAGGTACACCGCTGACACTCCCAGGTACACCATGACCTGCCAGGTACACCTCAGACACTAGGTACACCTCAGACTTCTCCAGGTACACCTCAGACCTCCCAGGTACACCTCAGACACTCCAAGGTGCACCTCGGCCTCCCAAGTGCACCTCCTGGCCTTGAGCACACCTCTGACACTCCCAGGTGCTTCTGGCCTCCTGGTACATCCCCTGACCTCCCAGGTACCTCTGACACTCCCAGGTACACCCCAGACCTCCCAGGTACCTCTGACACTGCCAGGTGCACCCTCCGACACTCCCACACCTCCGACACTCCCAGGTACACTTCTTACACTCCCAGGTACACCTCCGACACTCCCAGGTTACCTTCTCCCAGGTACACCTCCGACACTCCCAGGTACACCTCTGACCTCCCAGGTACATCTCCGACACTCTCAGGTACACCTCGACCTCCCAGGTACTACAGACACTCCCAGGTACACTTCTCCTCCCAGGTACCTCGACCTCCCAGTACATTTCTCACACTCCCAGGTACACCCGACACTCCCAGGTACACCTCTGACACACCTAGGTACACCTCTGACACTCCTCAGGTACACCGCTGACACTGCCAGGTCACACCTCAGACACTCTCAGGTACAGTTCTCACACTGCAGGTGCACCTCCGACACTCCCCAGGTACACCTCTGACACTAAGGTACACCTCTGACACTCCCATGTACACCTCTCTGACACTCCCAGGTACACCTTGACACTCCCAGTATACCTCTGACACCCCCAGGCACACCTCTGACACCCCAGGTACACCTCTGACACTCCAGGTATACCTCTGACACTCCCAGGTACATCTCTCTGACACTGCCAGGTACTCCACTGACATTCCATGGCACACCTCTGACACTCCCAGGTACACGTCCGACACTCCCAGATACACCTCTGACACTCCAGGTACAGCCCCTGACACTCCCAGGCACACCTCCTGACACTCCCAGGCACTCCACTCACACCCCTGGTACATCCCCTGCCACCAGGTACCCCTTGAAACCCCCAGGCACACCCCAGACACCCCAGGCACACTTCTCACACTCCAGGCACCCCTGACACTCCTAGGTACTCATCTGTCACCCCTGATACACCCCTAACACTCCCAGGCACACCGCTGACACTCCCAGGTACACCCCTGACACTGCCAGGTACACCCTCAGACACTGCCATGTACACCTCAGACACTGCCAGTACACCAGACACTCCCCAGGTACACCTCAGACACTCCAAGGCATTGACACTCCCGTGCACCCCTGACACTCCCAGGCACACCTCTGACACTCTCAGTACACCCCTGACACTCCCCAGGTAATCCACTGACACTCTCTGGTACACCCCTGACACTCCCAGGCACACCTTTGACACCCCAGGAACACCTCCTTCACCCCCAGGTACATTACACTCCCAGGCACACCTCCGACACTCCCAGGTCCACCCTCTGACACACCTAGGTACACCCGACACTCAGGCACACCGCTGACACTGCCAGGCACACCTCAGACACTCTCAGGTACAGTTCTCACACTCGCAGGTGCACCTCCGACACTCCCAGGTACAACTCTGTCTTACTACCCAGGACACCTCTGACACTACTACGCACACCTCTGACACCTGAGGCACACTGACACTCCCAGGCACACCTCTCGACACTCCCAGGTACTCCACTGACATTCCGTGGTACACCTTGACACTCCCAGGCACACCGCTGAAACTGCCAGGTACACCTCCGACACCCCAGAACACTCCGACACTCCCCAGGTACACTACACTCCCAGGTACACCTCCGACACCCCAGGTACACCTCTGACACTCCCAGGTACACACCTCTGACACTCCAAGGTACACATCTGACACCCCATGTACACCTCTGACACTCCCCAGGCACACCTCTGATACTCCCAGGCATACCTCTGACACTCCCAGGTACACCCTCTGACACCCCAGGTACACCTCTGACACTCCCAGGCATACCTCTGACACTCCCAGGTCACACCTCTGACACAGGTACTCCACTGACATTCCATGGTACACCTCTGACACCCCAGGTACACGTCCGACACCCCCAGATACACCTCTGACACTCGAGGTACAGCCCTGACACCCCAGGCACACCTCTGACACTCCCAGGTACTCACTGACACTCCTGCACATCCCTCACCCCAGGTACCCCTTGAAACTCCCAGGCACACCCCAGACACTCCCCAGGTACACTTTCACACTTAGGTACACCTCTGACACTTAGGTACTCATCTGTCACTCCCTGATACACCTCTAACACTCAGGTACACCGCTGACACTCCCAGGTACACTGACACTGCCAGGTACACCTCAGACACTGCCATGTACACCTCAGACACTGCCAGGCACACCCAGACACCCCAGGCACACCTCAGACACTCCAAGGTGCACTTCTGACACCCCCAAAGTGCACCTCTGACACTCCCAGGCACACCTCCTTGGACACCTCAGGCACACCTCTGACACTCCCAGGTAATCCACTGACACTTGGTACACCCCTGACACCCCAGGAACATCCTAGGACACTCCCAGGCACACCCTGACACTGCCAGGTACACCACACTCCCAGGTACACCTCCGACACTCCCAGGCCACTTACACTCCCCAGGCACACCTCCGACACTCCCAGGCACACCTCTGACACTCGCACACCCTCCGACACCTCAGGTACACCTCTGACACTTCCAGGCACACCTCTGACACTCCCAGGCACACCTCTGCACTCCCAAGTACACTCCCTGACACTCCCCAGGTACACCTCCGACACTCCCAGGTACACCTCTGACACTCCCAGGCACACTGCTGACACTCCAGGTACACCTCTGACACTCCCGGGACACCTCTGACACTCCCAGGTACACCTCTGACACTCCCAGGTACACCTCTGACACTCCCAGGTACACCTCTGACACTGCCAGGTACCACTGACATTCCTGGTACACCTCTGACACCCCAGGTACACGTCCGACACTCAGAGCACCTCTGACACTCCCAGGTACAGCTCTGACACTCCCAGGTACACCCCTGACACTCCCAGGTACCTCTAACACTCCCTGGTCCACCCCCTGCCACTCCCAGGTACCCCTTTGAAACTCCCAGGTACACCCCAGACACTCCCCAGGTACACTTCTCACACTCCTAGGTACACCCTGACACTTCTAGGTACTCATCTGTCACCCCTGATACACCTCTAACACTCCCAGGTACACCGCTGACACTCCCAGGCACACCGCTGACACTGCCAGGTACACCCCAGACACTGCCAGGCACACCCTCAGACACTGCCAGGCACACCTCAGACACCCCAGGCACACCTCAGACACTCCAAGGCACCTCTGACACTCCCAAATGCACCTCTCGACACCCCAGGCACACCTCTGACACCCCAGGCACACCTCTGACACTCCCAGGTACTCCACTGACACTCCCTGGCACCCCCTGACACTCCCAGGCACACCTCTGACACTCCCAGGCACACCCCAGACACTCCCAGGTACACCTCCGACACTCCCAGGCACACCTCCGACACTCCCAGGCACACCTCCACACCCCAGGCACACCTCCGACACCCCAGGCACACTTCTTACACCCCAGGTACACCTCCGACACTTCCCAGGTACACCCTGACACTCCCAGGTACATCTCCGACACTCTCAGGTACACCTCTGACACTCCCAGGTACACCACAGACACTCCAGGAACACCTCACACTCCCAGGTACACCTCCGACACTCGTACACCTCCGGCACTCCCAGGTACATTCTTACACTCCCAGGTACACCTCCGACACTCCCAGGCACACTCTACACCCCAGGACACACCTCCGACACTCCCAGGTACACCTCTGACACTCCCAGGCACATCCCTCGACACTCTCAGGTACACCTCTCGACACTCCCAGGTACACCACAGACACTCCCAGGAACACTTCTCACACTCCCAGGTACACCTCTGACACCCCAGGTACACCTCTGACACTCCCCAGGTACACCTCAGACACTCCCAGGTACACCTTTGACACTCGCAGGCACTCCACTGGCATTCCCTGGTACACCTCTGACACTCCCAGGCACACCGCCACTGCCAGGTACACCTCCGACACTCCCAGGAACACCTCCTGTCACTCCCAGGTACACTTCACACTCCCAGGTACATCTCCGACACCCCAGGTACACCTCTGACACACCTAGGTACACCTCTGACACTCTCAGGTACACCGCTGACACTGCCAGGTACACCTCAGACACTCTCAGGTACAGTTTCACACTCGCAGGTGCACCTCCGACACTCCCAGGTACAACTTGACACTCCCAGGACACCTCTGACACTACTAGGTACACCTCCGACACCTGAGGCACACCTCTGACACTCCCAGGTACACCTGACACTCCCAGGTACTCCACTGACATTCCGTGGTACACCCTTGACACTCCCAGGTACACCGCTGAAACTGCCAGGTACACTCGACACTCCCAGGAACACCTCCGTCACTCCCAGGTACACACCTCACACTCCCCAGGTACACCTCCGACACTCCCAGGTACACCTCTGACACTCCCAGGTACTTCACTGACATTCCGTGGTACACCTTGACACTCCCAGGTACACCGCTGACACTGCCAGGTACACCTCCGACACTCCCAGGAACACCTCCGTCACTCCCAGGTACACTTCTCACACTCTCAGGTACAGTTCTCACACTGCAGGTACACCTCCGACACTCCCAGGTACTCCACTGACATCTGTGGCACACCTTGACACTCCCAGGTACACCGCTGACACTGCCAGGTACACCTCCGACACTCCCAGGTACACCTCTGACACTCCCAGGTACACCCCTGAGACACTCCCAGGTACACCTCTGACACTGCCAGGTACACCCCAGACACCTCAGGTACAGCTCACACCTGCAGGTGCACCTCCGACACTCCCAGGCTCCACTGACATTCCGTGGTACACCTTGACACCCCAGGCACACCGCTGAAACTGCCAGGTATACCTGACACTCCCAGGAACACCTCCGACACCCCAGGCACACCCTCACACTCCCAGGTACACCTCCGACACTCCCAGGTCACACCTCTGACACTCCCAGGCACACCCTGACACTCCCAGGCACACCCCAGACACTCCCAGGCACACCTCTGACACTGCCAGGTACACCTCCGACACTCCAGGCACACCTCCGACACCCCAGGCACACTTCTACACTCCCCAGGCACACCCGACACTGCCAGGTACACTTCTTACACTCCCAGGCACACCTCCGACACCCCAGGCACACCTCTGACACTCCCAGGCACATCTCCGACACTCTCAGGCACACCCCTGACACTCCCAGGTACACCACAGACACTCCCAGGAACACTCTCACACTCCCAGGTACACCTGACACTCCCAGCACACCTCTGACACTCCCAGGTACACTGACACTCCCAGGTACCACCTCAGACACCCCAGGCACACCCTTGACACTCGCAGGTACTCCACTGGCATTCCCTGGTACACCTCTGACACCCAGGCACACCGCTGACACTGCCAGGTACACCTCCGACACCCCAGGAACACCTCCTTCACCCCAGGTACACTTCTCACACTCCAGGTACACACCTCCGACACTCCCAGGTACACCCTGACACACCTAGGTACACCTGACACTCCAGGTACACCTCGCTGACACTGCCAGGTACACCCCAGACACTCTCAGGTACAGTTCTCACACTCGCAGGTGCACCCCGACACTCCCAGGTACAACTCTGACACTCCCAGGGACACCTCTGACACTACTAGGTACACCTCTGACACCTGAGGTACACCCTCTGACACCCAGGCACACCTCTGACACCTCAGGTACTCCACTGACATTCCGTGGTACACCTGACACTCCCAGGTACACCGCTGAAACTGCCAGGTACACCTCCGACACTCCCAGGAACACCTCCGACACTCCCAGGTACACTTCTCACACTCCCAGGTACACCTCTGACACTCCCAGGCACACCTCTGACACCCCAGGCACACCTCTGACACCCAAGGCACACCTCTGACACTCCCATGCACACCTCTGACACCCCAGGCACACCTCTGACACTCCCAGGTACACCTCTGACACCCCAGGCACACCTCTGACACCCAGGTACACCTCTGACACTCCCAGGCATACCCCTGACACTCCCAGGTACACCTCTGACACTGCCAGGTACTCCACTGACATTCCATGGTACACCTCTGACACTCCCAGGTACACGTCCGACACTCCCAGACACCTGACACCCCAGGTACAGCCCCACACTCCCAGGTACACCTTGACACTCCCAGGTACTCCACTGACACTCCCTGGTACATCCCTGCCACTCCCAGGTACCCCTTTGAAACTCCCAGGTACACCCCAGACACCCCAGGCACACTTCACACCCTAGGTACACCTCTGACACTTCTAGGTACTCATCTGTCACTCCCTGATGCACCTCTAACACTCCCAGGTACACCGCTGACACCCCAGGCACACCGCTGACACTGCCAGGTACACCTCAGACACTGCCAGGTACACCTCAGACACTGCCAGGTACACCTCAGACACTCCCAGGCACACCCAGACACTCTACAGTACCCTGACACCCCAAGTGCACCTCTGACACCCCCAGGCACACCTCTGACACTCAGGTACACCTCTGACACCAGGTAATCCACTGCACACTCTGGTACACCCCTGACACTCCCAGGCACACCTCTGACACTCCCAGGTACATCCCAGACACTCCCAGGCACACTCTGACACTGCCGGGACACCTCCGACACTCCCAGGTACACCTCCGACACTCCCAGGCACACTTCTACACTCCCAGGCACACCTCCTGACACCCCAGGTACACCCTGACACTCCCCAGTACACCTCCGACACTCTCAGGTACACCTCTGACACTTCCAGGTAACCCTGACACTCCCAGGTACACCTCTGGCACTCCCCAAGCACACCTCTGACACTCCCAGGTACACCTCCGACACCCCAGGCACACCTCTACACCCAGGTACACCTCCACACTCCCAGGCACACCTCTGACACTCCCAGGTACACCTCAGACACTCCCAGGTACACTCTTGACACTGCAGGTACTCCACTGGCATTCCCTGGTACACCTCTGACACTCCCAGGCACACCTTGACACCCAGGTACCTGACACTGGTACACCTCCGTCACCCCAGGTACACTTCTCACACTCCCAGGTACATCTCCGACACTCCCAGGTACACCCTGACACCCAGGTACACCTCCGACACTCCAGGTACACCGCTGACACTGCCAGGTACACCTCCAGACACTCAGGTACAGTTTCACACTCGCAGGTGCACCTCCACACTCCCAGGCACAACTCTGACACTCCCAGGTACACCTCTGACACTACTAGGCACACCTCTGACACCTGAGGTACACCTCTGACACTCCCAGGCACACCTTGACACTCCCAGGTACACCCGCTGAAACTGCCAGGTACACCTCCGACACTCCCAGAACACCTGTCACCCCAGGTACACTTCTCACACTCCCAGGCACCTGACACCCCAGGTACACCTCTGACACCCCAGGTACTCACTGACATCCCACACCTGAGCTGACACCGCCAGGTACACCTCCGACACCCCAGAACACTCCGTCACCCCAGGCACACCTCACACCTCAGGTACACCTCACACCTCGCAGGCACCTCTGACAACTCCCAGGTACTCCACTGACATCTGCACACCTGACACTCCCAGGCACACCGCTGACACTGCCAGGTACACCTGACACCCCAGGCACCTCTGACACCTGGTACACCCCCAGACACTCCCAGGCACACCTCTGACACTGCCAGGTACACCTCAGACACTCAGGCACACTTACACCCCAGGCACACCTCCGACACCCAGGTACACTCTCCACACCCCAGGTACACCTCTAGACACTCCCAGGCACACCTTTGACACTGCAGGTACTCCACTGGCATTCCCTGGTACACACTCTGACACCAGGTACACCGCTGACACTGCCAGGTACACCTCCTGACACTCCCAGAACACCTCCGACACTCCCAGGTACACCACACTCCCAGGCACACCTCCGACACTCCCAGGCACACCTCTGACACACCTAGGTACACCTCCTGACACTCCAGGTACACCTCTGACACTGCCAGGTACCACCCTCAGACACCTCAGGTACACTTCTCACACTCCAGGTGCACACTCCAGCACAACTCTGACACTCCCAGGTACACCTCTGACACTACTAGGCACACCTCTGACACCTGAGGCACACCTCTGACACTCCCAGGCACACCTTGACACTCCCAGGCACACCGCTGACACTGCCAGGCACACCTGACACCCAGGAACACTCTGACACCCCAGGTACACTTCTCACACTCCCAGGTACACCTCCGACACTCCCAGGTACACCTCTGACACTCGGTACTTCACTGACATTCCAGTACACCTTGACACCTCCCAGGTACACCTGCTGACACTGCCAGGTACACCTCCGACACTCCCAGGAACACCTCCGTCACCCCAGGTACACCACACCTCAGGCACACTTCACACTCCAGGTACACCTCCGACACTCCCAGGTACTCCACTGACATTCCCTGGTACACCTCTGACATCCCAGGCACACCTCTGAAACCGCCAGGTACACCTCCGACACTCCCCAGGCACACCCCACACCCCAGGTACACCCAGACATCCCAGGCACACCCTCCTGACACCTCAGGCACACCCCTGGCACTCCCAGGCACATTTCACACTGCAGGTACACTCTGACACTCCCAGGCACTCCACTGACATTCCGTGGTACACCTTGACACTCCCAGGTACACCTGCTGAAACTGCCAGGTACACCTGACACCTCCCAGGAACACCTCCGACACTCCCAGGCACACTTCTCACACTCCCAGGTACACCTGACACTCCCCAGGTACACACCTTGACACTCCCAGGTACACCTCTGACACTCCCAGGCACCCCAGACACTCCCAGGCACACCTCTGACACTGCCAGGTACACCTGACACTCCCAGGTACACTCTGACACTCCAAGGTACACTTCTTACACTCCAGGTACACCTCCGACACTCCCAGGTACACTTCTGACACCCCAGGCACACCTCCGACACTCCCAGGTACACCTCTGACACTCCCAGGTACATCTCCGACACTCTCAGGTACACTGGACACTCTGTACACCACAGACACTCCCCAGGAACATTCTCACACTCCCAGGCACACCCCTGACACTCCCCCCAGCACACCTCTGACACTCCCAGGTACACCTCTGACACTCCCCAGGTACACCCCTGACACTCCCAGGCACACCTCACACTCGCAGGTACTCCACTGGCATTCCCTGGTACACCTCTGACACCCCAGCACTGCTGACACTGCCAGGTACACCTCCGACACTCCCAGGAACACCTCCTTCATCCCAGGCACATTCTCACACTCCCAGGCACACCTCCGACACCCCAGGCCACCTGTGACACACCCAGGTACACACCTCCGACACCTCAGGCACACCGCTGACACTGCCAGGCACACCCCAGACACCTCAGGTACAGTTCTCACACTCCGCAGGCACCTCCTGACACTCCCAGGCACAACCTCTGTCTCACACCCAGCACACCTCTGACACTACTACGCACACCTCTGGCACCCGAGGTACACCCTGACACTCCCAGGCACACCTCTGACACTCAGGTACTCCACTGACATTCCGTGTACACCTTGACACTCCCAGGTACACCGCTGAAACTGCCAGGTACACCTCCACACTCCCCAGGAACACCTCCGACACCCCAGGCACACCTCTCACACCCCAGGCACACCTCCGACACCCCTGCACACCTTTGACACCCCAGGCACACCTCTGACACCTGCACACACCTCTGACACTCCCATGCACACCTCCTTGACACTCCCAGGCACACCTCTGACACTCCCAGGCATACCTCTGACACCCCCAGGCACACCTCTGACACCCCAGGTACACCTCTGACACCCCAGGCATACCCTGACACCCCAGGCACACCTCTGACACTGCCAGGTACCCACTGACATTCCACTGGTACACCTCTGACACTCCCAGGTACAGTCCGACACTCCCAGATACACCCCTGCACCTGAGGTACAGCCCTGACACTCCGGTGGCACACCTCTGACACTCCCAGGCACTCCACTGACACCCCTGGCACACCCCTGCCACCCCAGGCACCCCTTGAAACCCCAGGCACACCCCAGACACTCCCAGGCACACTTCTCACACCCAGGTACACCCCTGACACTTCTAGGTACTCATCTGTCACTCCCTGATACACCCCAAACTCCCAGGCACACCGCTGACACTCCCAGGTACACCGCTGACACTGCCAGGCACACTCAGACACTGCCAGGTACACCTCAGACACTGCCAGGTACACCCCAGACACCCCCAGGCACACCCCAGACACTCCAAGGTGCACCTGACACTCCCAAGTGCACCTCTGACACCCCAGGCACACCTCTGACACTCTCAGGTACACCCTGACACTTCGGTAATCCACTGACACCCTGGTACACCCCTGACACTCCCAGGCACACCTCTGACACCCCAGGCACATCCCAGACACCCCCAGGCACACTCACTGCCAGGCACACCCGACACTCCCAGGCACACCTGACACTCCCCAGGCACACCTCTACACCCCAGGTACACCTCCGACACCCCAGGCACACCTCTGACACTCCCAGGCACACCTGACACTCTCAGGTACACCTCTGACACTTCCAGGTACACCTCTGACACCCCAGGCACACCTCTGACACTCCCAGGCACACCCTGACACTCCCCACACCTCCGACACCCCAGGCACACCCCACTCCCAGGCACACCTCCTGACACCCCAGGCACACCTCTGACACTCTGGTGCACATCCTGACACCTCAGGTACACCTCTGACACTCCCAGGTACACCACGACACCCCAGGAACACTTCACACTCCCAGGCACACCTCCGACACTCCAGGTACACCTCTGACACCCCAGGCACACCTCCGACACTCTCAGGTACACCTCTGACACCCCAGGCACACCTCAGACACTCCCAGGACACTTCACACTCCCAGGCACCTCCTGACACTCCCAGGTACACCTCCGACACCCCAGGCACACTTCTGACACCCCAGGCACACCTCTGACACCCCAGGCACACTCTGACACCCCAGTGGACACCTCCACACCCAGGCACACCCCTGACACTCCCCAGGTACACCTCTGACACTCCCAGGTACACCTCTGACACCCCAGCACACCCCAGACACCCCAGGCACACACCACACCCAGGCACACCCCCTGACACCCCTGAGGCACACTGACACTCCCAGGCACACCTCTGACACTCCCAGGTACACCTTGACACTCCACAGGTACCCACTGGCATCCCCACATACCCAGGCACACCTCTGACACTGCCAGGTACACCTGACACCTGAGAACACCCCCTTGCCCACCCCTAGGTACACACCCAGGCACATCTCCGACACCCCAGGCACACCTCTGACACACCTAGGTACACCTCCGACACTCCCAGGTACACCGCTGACACTGCCAGGCACACCTCAGACACCCCTGCATACCTCACCAGTGCACCCCTTCCCCTGGCACAACTCTGACACCCCAGGACACCTCTGACACTCCTCAGGTACACCTCTGACACTCCGAGGCACACCCTCTGACACTCCCAGGCACACCCTGACACTCCCAGGTACTCCACTGACATTCCGTGGTACACCTTGACACTCCCAGGTACACTGCTGAAACTGCCAGGTACACCTCCGACACTCCCAGAACACCTCCGTCACCCCAGGTACACTTCTGACACTCCCAGGTACACCTCCGACACTCCCAGGCACACCTCTGACACTCCCAGGCACTTCACTGACATCCTGTACACCCTTGACACTCCCAGGTACACCGCTGAAACTGCAAGCACTTCCGACACCCCAGGACACCTCCGTCCTCCCAGGCACACTTCACCTCTCAGGCACCTGCTGACACTGCCAGGTACACCTCAGACACTCTCAGGTACAGTTTCACACTCTCGCAGCACCTCCGACAACTCGGTGCACAACTCTGACACTCCCAGACACCTCTGACACTCTTATGTACACCTTCTGACACCCGAGGCACACCTCTGACACTCCCAGGTACACCCTGACACTCCCAGGTACTCCACTGACATTCCGTGGTACACCTTGACACTCCCAGGTACACCGCTGAAACTGCCAGGTATACTCCTGACACCCCAGGAACACCTCGACACTCCCAGGCACACTTCACACTCCCAGGTACACCTTGACTCCCAGGCACACCTCTGACACTAAGCACACCTCTGACACTCCTAGGTACACTCTGACACTCCCAGGCACACCTCTCGACACTCCCAGGATACCTCTGACACCCCAGGCACCTCTGACACTCCCAGGCACACCTCTGACACTCCCAGGTATACCTCTGACAATCCCAGGTACACCTCTGACACTGCCAGGTACTCCACTGACATTCCATGCACACCTCTGACACTCCCAGGTACACGTCCGACACCCCAGATACCCTGACACTTCAGGTACAGTTCTGACACTCCCAGGTACACCTCTGACACCCCAGGTACTCCACTGACACTCCCTGGCACACCCCCTGCCACCCCAGGCACCATTTGAAACCCAGGCACACCCCAGACACTCCCAGGCACACTTCTCACACTCCCAGGCACACCCTGACACTTCTAGGTACTCATCTGTCACTCCCCTGATACACCTCTAACACTCCCAGGCACACCGCTGACACTCCCAGGCACACTGCTGACACTCACAGGTACACCAGACACTGCCAGGTACACCTCAGACACCGCCAGGTACACCCCAGACACTGCACACCTCAGACCCACAGCACCTCTGACACTCCCAAGCACCTCTGAACCCCAGGCACACCTCTGACCCCAGGTCAACCTCTGACACCCCAGGCACCCACTGACACTCCTGGCACACCCCCGACACCCAAGGCACACCTCACACCCCAGGCACACCTCCGACACTCTGGGCACACTCCTGACACCCAGGCACACCCCGACACCTGCCAAGGTACACCTCTGACACCCCATGCACACCTCTGACACTTGCACCTCTGACACTCCCAGGTACCCCTCTGACACTCCCAGGTACACCTCTGACACTCCCCAGGCACACCCCTGACACTCCAGGTATACCTCTGACACTCCCAGGTACACCCTGACACTGCCAGGCACTCCACTGACATTCCATGGTACACCTCTGACACTCCCAGGTACACGTCCGACACTCCCAGATACACCTCTGGCACTCCGAGGCACAGCCTGACACTCCCAGGCACACCTCTGACACCCCAGGTACCCACCCCTGGCACACCCCCTGCCACCCCAGGCACCTTGAAACCTACACACCCCAGACACCTGCCACCTCTCACACCCCAGGTACACCTCTGACACTCTAGGTACTCCATCTGTCACCTGATACACCTCTAACACCCCAGGTACACCGCTGACACTCCCCAGGCACACCGCTGACACCTTGGCACACCCCAGACACTGCCAGGTACACCCCAGACACTGCCAGGTACACCTCAGACACCCCAGGCACACCCTCAGACACTCCAAGGTGCACCTCTGACACCCCAGCGCACCTCTGACACCCCAGGCACACCCTGACACTCAGGCACACCTCTGACACTCCCAGGCATCCACTGACACCCCCTGGTGCACACCCCTGACACCCCAGGTACACCTCTGACACTCCAGGTACATCCCAGACACTCCCAGGTACACCCTGACACTGCCAGGCACACCTCCGACACTTGGTACACCTCTGACACTCCCAGGTACACTTCTTACACTCCCAGGCACACCTCCGACACTCCCAGGCACACCCTCTGACACTCCCGGGCACACCCACACTCTCAGGTACACCTCTGACACTTCCAGGCACACCGCTGACACTCCCAGGCACACCTCTGACACCCACATTCTGATCCAGGCACCTCCTCCGACACTCCAGGACACCTCATACACTCCCAGGCACACCAACACTCCCACACCTCTGACACTTGTTACATTCCTGACACTCCCAGGTACACCTCTGACACCCCAAGGTATCACTGACACTCCCAGGTACATCTCACACTCCCAGGTACACCTCTGATACTTGCACACCTCTGACACTCCAAGTACAATCCTGACACCCAGGTACACCTGACACCCCCAGGCACACCCTGACACTCCCCAGGTACACCTCTGACACCCCTGCGTATACCTCTGGACACTCCCAGTACACCTCTGACTCCCAGGTGCCAGCCTTCTGACACTCCCAGGTACACCCCTGACACTCCTGGTGGCACACCACTCAACACTCCCTGGTACACCCTCTGACACTCCAGGCCTCCTTGACACCTGCACACCCCAGACACTCCCCAGGCACACACTCCTAGGTACACCTCTGACACTTCTATGGCACTCATCTGTCACTCCCTGGATGACCTCTAACACTGCACACTTCTGACACCTTAGGCACACCGCTGACAGCTGCCAGGCACACTGACACGCCAGGTACACCTCTGACACTCCCAGGTACCCCCAAACACCCCAGGCACACCTCAGACACCCAAGGCACCTCCTGACACCCAGGTACACCTCTGACACTCCCAAGTACTCCCTGACACTCCCTGTTACACCCCCTGACACTCCCAGGCACACCTCTGACACTCGTACACCCAGACACTCCCAGGTACACCTCCGACACCCCAGGTAAACCTCCGACACTCCCAGGCACACCTCTTACACCTCCCAGGCACACCTACGACACTCCCAGGCACCTCTACACTCCCCAGGCACCTCCGACACTCCAGGTATACCTCTGACACTCCCAGGTACATCTCCTGACACCCCAGGCACACCTCTGACACCCCAGGTACACCATAGAATTCCCAGGAACACCCCAGGCACACCTCCGACACTCTAGGTACACCTCTGGCACTTTGCCACCCCACACCCCAGGCACACCTGACACCCCACACTTCATTCCCCAGGACACCAGACACTCCCAGGCACACCTCCTGACACTCCCAGGCACATCTTCGACACTCTGTGCACACCCTGACACCCCAGGCACACCACAGACACCCCAGGAACACCTCTACACTCCCAGGTACACCTCTGACACTCCAGGTACACCTCTGACACCCCAGGTACACCTCAGACACTTCCCAGGTACACCTGACACTGCAGGTACTCCACTGGCATTCCCTGGCACACCTCTGGACTCCCAGGACACCGCTGACACACTGCCAGGTACACCTCCGACACTCCCAGGAACACTCTGTCACCCCAGGTACACTTCTCACACTCCCAGGCACATCTCCGACACTCCCAGGCACACCTCGACACACCTGAGGTACACTCCGACACCTCAGGCACACCGCTGACACCACAGGACACCTCAGACACTCTCAGGCACAGTTCACACCTCGCAGGCACCTCCGACACCCCAGGCACAACCTGACACCCCAGGGACACTGACACTACCAGGTACACCTCTGACCCTGAGGCACCTCTGACATTCCAGGTACACCTCTGACACTGCCAGGTACTCCACTGACATTCCCTGGTCACCTCTGACACCCCAGCACGTCCGACACTCCCAGATACACCTCTGACACTCCCAGGTACAGCCTGACACTCGGTACACCCCTGACACCCCAGGTACTCCACTAACACTCCCCTGGTACACCCCTGCCACTCCCGGTACCTCTTGAAACCCCAGGTACACCCTGGACACCCCAGGCACACACACTCCTAGGCACACCTCTGACACTTCTAGGTACCATCTGTCACTCCCCTGATACACTCCAACACCCCAGGCACACCGCTGACACTCCCAGGCACACTGCTGACACTGCCAGGTACACCCCAGACACTGCCAGGCACACCCCAGACACTGCCAGGCACACCCCAAACACCCCAGGTACACCTCAGACACTCCAAGGCACCTCTGACACCCCAAATGCACCTCTGACACTCCAGGCACACCTCTACACTCCCAGGCACACCTCTGACACTCCCAGGTACTCCACTGACACTCCCTGGGTACACCCCTGACACCAGGTACACCTCTGACACTCCTGCACACCCCAGACTCTGCGCACACACCTGACACCTGCACACCCGACACCCAGGCACACTTCCACACCCCAGGTACCTCCGGACACCCCAGGACACTTCTACACCCTGGTGGCACACCTCCGACACCCAGGCATACCTCTGACACTCCCAGGCACATCTCGACACCTCAGGCACACCTCTGACACTCCCCAGGCACACCACAGACACTCCCAGGAACACTTCTCACACTCCCAGGCACACTCCCGACAGTCCCAGGTACACCTCTGGCACCCCAGGCACCCCACACTCCCAGGCACACCTCCGACACTCCCCAGGAACACTTACACTCCCCAGGACACCTCCGACACCCCAGGCACACCTCTGATACTCCCCAGGCACATCTCCGACACCTCTGAGGCCACCTCTGACACCCCAGGTACACCACATGACACTCAGAACACTTCTCACACCCCAGGTACACTCTGACACTCCCAGGCACACCCTGACAACCCAGGCACACCTCTGACACTTAGTACTCCACTGATATTCCTGGCACACCTCTGACACTCCCAGTGGCACATCCGACACTCCCAGATACACCTCTGACACTCCCAGGCACAGCCTGACACTCCCAGGCACACCCTGGACACCCAGGCACCACTGAGACCCCTGGCACACCCCCTGCCACCCCAGGTACCCATTTGAAACCCCAGGCACACCCCTGACACTCCCAGGCACACTCTCACACTCCTAGGCACACCTCTGACACTTCTAGGCACCATCCGTCACCCCTGATGACCTCTAAACCCAGGCACACTGCTGACACTCCCCAGGCACACTGCTGACACTGCCAGGCACACCTCTGACACCGCCATGCACACCTCAGACACCAGAGGCCACCTCAGACACCCCAGGCACACCCCAGACACCTCAAGGTACCTGTTGCTCCCAAGTGACTCTGACACCCCAGGCACACTGACACTCAGGCACACCCTGACACTCCCAGGTAATCCACCGACACCCTGGTACACCCCTGCCACTCCCAGGTACACCCCTGACACCTGCCATCCCACACTCCCCAGGTACACTGACACTGCCAGGTACACCTCCGACACTCCAGGTACCTCCGGCACTCCCAGGTACACTTCCACACTCCCAGGTACACCTCCGACACTCCAGGTACACCTCTGACACTCCCCAGGTGCACCTCCAACATCTCAGGTACACCTCTGACACTTCAGGTACACCTCTGACACCCCAGGTACACCTCTGGCACTCCCCACACCCCTGACACTCCCAGGTCACCTCCGACACTTACAGGTACACTTCTACACCCCAGTACACCTCCGGACACTTGCGCACACTTCTGACACCCCAGGCACACCTCAGACATTCCCAGGTACACCTTTCACCGCAGGCACCACTGGCATTCCCTGGTACACCTCTGACACCCCAGCACACCGCTGACACTGCAGGTATACCTCCGACACTCCCAGGAACACCTGTCACTCCTGCAGGTACACCTCACTGGTACATTCCCGACACCCTGTCAGGCACACCTCTGACACTCCTAGGTACACCTCCTGACCTCAGGTACACCGCTGACACTGCCAGGTACACCCAGACACTCTCAGGTACAGTTCCACACTGCAGGCACCTCCGACACTCCCAGGTACAACTCTGACACTCCCAGGACACTTCTGACACTACTGGGTACACCTCTCTGACACCCGAGGCACACCTCTGACACTCCCAGGTACACCTTGATCAGTCCTAGGTACACCGCTGAAAATGCCAGGTACACCTCCGACACTCCCAGAACACCTCCGTCCCCCAGGTACACTTCTCACACTCCCAGGTACACCTCCGACACTCCCAGGTACACCTCTGACACTCCCAGGTACTTCACTGACATTCCGTGGTACACCTTGACACTCCCAGGTACACTGCTAGAAACTGCAGGTACACCTGACACTCCCAGGAACACCTCCGTCACTCCCAGGTGCACTTCTCACACTCTCAGGTACAGTTCTCACACTCGCAGGTGCACCTCCGACAATCCCAGGTACTCCACTGACATTCCGTGGTACACCTTTGACACACCCAGGTACACCGCTGAAACTGCCAGGTACACCTCCGACACTCCCAGGCACACCCCTGACACCCCAGGTACACCCAGACACCCCTGAGGCACCCCTGACACTGCCAGGTACACCCCCAGACACTCAGGCATACACTTCTTACACTCCCAGGTACACCTCCGACACTCCCAGGTACCTCTGGCCTCCAGGTACACCTCAGACACCCCAGGTACACTTGACACTGCACTCCACTGGCATTCCCTGTACACCTCTGACACTCCCAGGCACACTGCCGACACTGCCAGGTATACCTCCGACACTTGCAGGAACACCTCCGTCCTCCCAGGTACCTTCTCACACTCCCAGGTACATCTCCTGACACTCCCAGGTACACCTCTGACACACCTGGGTACACCTCCGACACTAGGTACACACCTTGACACTGCCAGGTACACCTCAGACACTCCTGTACGTTCTCACACTCGCAGGTGCACCTCCGACACTCCCAGGTACAACTCTGGCACTCCCAGGGACACCTCTGGACACTACTAGGTACACCTTCCACACTCCGAGGTACACCTCTGACACTCCCAGGTACACCTTGACACTCCCAGGTACACCGCTGAAAAATGCCAGGTACACCTCCGACACTCCAGGAACACCTCCGTCACTCCCAGGCGCACTTCTCACACTCCCAGGTACACCTCCGACCTCCCAGGTACACCTCTGACACTCCCAGGTACTTCACTGACATTCCGTGGTACACCTTGACACTCAGGTACACTGAAACCGCCAGGTACACCTCCGACACTCCCAGGAACACCTCTGTCACCCCAGGTACACTTCTCACACTCTCAGGTACAGTTTCACCTCGCAGGTGCACCTCCGACAATCCCAGGTACTCCACTGACATTCCGTGGTACACCTTGACACTCGCACACCGCTGAAACTGCCAGGTACACCTGACACTCCCCAGGATGTCTCTGACACTCCCAGGTACACCTCTCAGACACTCCCAGTACACCTCTGACACTGCCAGGTACACCAGACACTCTCTAGGCACAGTTCTCACACTCGCAGGTGCACCTCCGACAATCCCAGGTACCACTGACATTCCGTGGCCACCTTGACACTCCCAGGTACACCGCTGAAACTGCCAGGTATACTCCGACGCTCCGCAGGAACACCCGACACCCTGCACACTTCTCCACACTCCCAGGTACACTCCGACACTCCCAGTTACCCTGACACCCCAGGTACACCTCCCTGGACACTCCCAGGTACACTCCAGACCTCCCAGGTACACCTCTGACACTGCCAGCACACCTGACACCCAGGTACACCTCCGACACCTGCACTCTCTACCTCCAGGTACACCCGACACTGCCAGGCACACTTCTACACCCCAGGCACACCGACACTCCAGGTACACCTCCTGACACCTGAGGCACATCTCCTGACACCTCGGGTACACCGTCTGACACTCCCAGGTACACCACAGACACTCTAGAACATCTCCACACTCCCAGGTACACCTCTGACACTCCCAGTACACCTCTGACACCCCAGGTACACCCCTGACACCCCAGGTACACCTCAGACACCCAGGCACACCTTGACACCGCAGGTACCCACTGGCATTCCCTTGGTACACCTCTGACACTCCCAGGTGCACCTCTGACGCTTCCAGGTACACCTGACACTCCCCAGGAACACTCCTTCATCCCAGGTACATTTCTCCACCTCCCAGGTACATCTCGACCTCCCAGGTACACCTGGACACACCTGGGCAGCCTCCGACGCCTCTCCAGGTACAGCACTGACACTGCCAGGTACACCTCAGACACTCTCAGGTGCACTTCTCACACTCACCAGGTGCACCTCCGACCTCCCAGGTACAACTCTGTCACTCCCAGGTACCTCTGAGCACTTCTAGGTGCACCTCTGGCACTCCAGGTACACCTCTGACACTCCCAGGTGCACCTCTGACACTCCCAGGTTGCTCCATGACATTCCGTGAGTGCAGCAACCTCCAGGTACACCGCTGAGCACCTCCAGGTGCACCCTCCGACACTCCAGGAACACCTCCGACCTCCCAGGTGCACCTTCTCCACCTCCCAGGTTGCACCTCCGACATCCCAGGTACGCAGCTGCCTCCAGGTGACACCTCTGACACTCCAGGTGCACCTCTGAGCACTCCCAGGTACACCTCTGGCTACCAGGTACCTCTGATACTCCCAGGTACCTCCGACACTCCCAGGTACACCTCTGACACTCTCAGGTACCCTCTGACCTCCCAGGTACACCTCTGACACTCCCAGGTACCTCCCTGACACTCCCAGGTGCTCACTGACCTTCCATGGTACCTCCTGACCTCCCAGGTACCGTCCAGGCTCCCAGGTGCACCTCTGACACTCCAGGCTGGCCTGCACTCCCAGGTACACCTCCCCAGCTTCCAGGTATCCGACCTCCTGGTGCCTCCCTGACCTCCCAGGTGCCCCTTTGAACTCCAGGTACACCCCTGTGCTCCCAGGTGCACTTCTGACACTCTCAGGTACACCTCTGACCACTTCTAGGTGCTCCTCTGTCCTCCTGGTGCACCTCTGACCTCCCAGGTACACCGCTTCGACACTCCCAGGTGCACCTCTGACACTGCCAGGTACACCTCTGACACCAGGTGCACCTCAGACACTCCCAGGTACACCTCAGACACTCCCAGGTACACCTCCAGACACTCCAGGTGCACTTCGGCCTCCCAGGGTGCACCTCGACTCTCCAGGACCACCTCTTGACACTCAGGTACACCTCTGGCACTCCCAGGTACTCACTGACACTCCCTGGTACCCCTGGCCTCCAGGTACCCTCTGCCTCCAGGTACATCCCAGACTTGCTCCCAGGTACACCTCTGACACTCCCAGGTCACCTCCGACACTCCCAGGTACCTCGCTTACTCCCAGGTGCACTTCTTACACTCCCAGGTACACCTCCGACACTCCCAATTTTTACCTCTGACACTCCAGGTGCACCTCCGACACTCTCAGGTACACCTCTGACACTTCCAGGTGCACACCTCCTGACACTCCCAGGTACCTCTGGCACTCCCAGGTACACCTCTGACACTCCAGGTACCTCCGACACTCCCAGGTACCTCTTACACTCAGGTACCTCACTTACTCAGGTACACCTCTGGCCTCCCAGGTACACTCAAATTGCTCCAGGTACACCCTCTGACACTCCCAGGTGCACCTCTGACACTCCCAGGTGCTTCTCACTCCCAGGTGCACCTCCGACACTCCCAGGTGCATCTGCTGCTCCCAGGTGCATCTCCGACACTCTCAGGTGCACCTCCCGCCTCCCAGGTACACCACAGACTCTCCCAGGAGCACTTCTCACCTCCCAGGTACTCCGACAGTCCCAGGTACACCTCCGCTCCCAGGTGCCTTCTTACCTCCAGGTACCTCCGACACTCCCAGGTGCCTTCTTGCCTCCCAGGTCACCTCCGACCTCCAGGTACACCTCTGATGCTCCCAGGTACATCTCCGACACTCTCAGGTGCCTCTGACCTCCCAGGTGCACCTCAGACCTCCCAGGAACACTTCTCACTCCCAGGTACCTCTGACCTCCCAGGTGCCTCTGACCTCCCAGGTTCCTGAACCTCCAAGGTACCTTTGCTCCTGGGTCTCACTGGCATTCCTGGTACACCTCTGTCCTCCCAGTTTCACCGCTGGCTTGCTGCCAGGTGCACCTCCATCTAGGCACTGTCACTCGAGTACTCTCCTCCAGGTACCTCCGACATCTCCGGTACACCTCTGGTGCCTCCGAGCTCTCAGGTCCCTGTTACCAGTACCTCAGACCTCTCAGGTACAGTTCTCACACTCTAGGTGCACCTCCGACACTCCAGGTACAACTCCTGGCACTCCCAGGGACACCTCTGACCTACTAGGTGTCCTCTGACACTCCGAGGTGCCTCTTGACACTCCCAGGTACCTCTGACCTCCCAGGTGTCACTGACATTCCGTGGTACACCTGACCTCCCAGGTACCTGCTGAAAGCCCAGGTGCCTCCGACACTCCCAGGACACCTCCGACACTCCCAAGTACCTCTGACACTCCCAGTGATGCACCTCAGACACTCCAGGTACCTCTCAGCCTCCCAGGTACCTCACTGACATTCGTGTTCCACCTCTGACCTCAGGTACCGCTGAGCCCCAGGTGCACCTCTGCCTCCCAGGTACCTCTGTCACTCCAGGTGACACCTCTCAGCTCAGGTACATGACACTGCCTGGTACACCTCCTGACACTCCCAGGTGCTTTCACACTCATGTGTACCTCTGCTCCCAGGTGCACTCTGACACTCCTGGTACACCTCTGACACTCCTAGGTGCACCTCTGACCTCCGGTGCACCTCAGCCTCCCAGGTACACCTCCTGACCTCCCAGGTACTCTCTGCTTCAAGTGGTACACCTTCCCAACCTCCCTGAGTGCCTTCAGGCTTCCAGGTATGCACTCCGTGCTCCCAGGTACACCTCAGGCACTGCCAGGTGCCTCTTCTCCTCACACTCCCAGGTACACCTCTGACACTCCCAGGTACACCTCCTGGCCTCCCGGTACACCTCCCAGCACTCCCAGGTACCTCTGGCCTCCCAGGTACACCTCGACCTCCCAGGACCACCTCTAGCACTCCCAGGTTTACCTCTGACTACTCCGGTTGCACCTCTGACCTCCCAGGTATACCTCTGCTCCCAGGTGCCCTCTGACACTGCCAGGTGCCCACTGACATTCCATGGTGCCCTCTGACACTCCCAGGTACGTCCGACCTCCCAAGATACACCTCTGCTCCCAGGTACAGCTCTACAACCTCCCAGGTACACCTCTGGCCTCCCAGGTGCTCCTGACCTCCCTGTGCCTGCCCTCCCAGGTGCCTTTGGACTCCCAGGTACCCCAGACACCCCAGGTACACTTCTCACACTCCTGGGTACACCTCTGCACACTTCTGGTACTCATCTGTCACTCCTGATACACCTCTACTCTGGTACCGCCAGCCTCCCAGGTACACCGTGACACTGCCAGGTACACCTCAGACACTGCCAGGTACACCTCGACACTGCCAGGTACACCTCCAGACACTCCCAGGTACACCTCAGACACTCAGGTGCACCTCTGACACTCCAGGTGCACCTCTGACACTCCCAGGCACACCTCTGACACTCCCAGGTACACCTCTGACACTCCCAGGTCTCACCTGCCTCCCTGGTACACCCCTGACACTCCCAGGTGCCTTCTCACCTCCCAGGTACCCTCCGACCTCCCAGGTACACCTCCTGACCTCCAGGTACCCTCTGACCTCCCAGGTGCCTCTGACCTCCCAGGTGCACACCTCTGACCTCCCAGGTACACCTCTGATCTCCCAGGTATGCCTCCTGGCACTCCCAGGTACCTCTGACACTCCCAGGTACACCTCTGACCTCCCAGGTGTCACCTCTGACCTCCCAGGTACCTCTGGCCTGCCAGGTGCTCCACTGACATTCCATGGTACCTCTGACACTCCAGGTACGTCCGACCTCCCAGATCACCTCTGGCACTCGAGTGCAACCTGACACTCCCAGGTACCCTCTGACCTCCCAGGTGCTCACTGACACTCCCTGGTACATCCCTGCCACTCCCAGGTGCCCTTTAAACTCCCAGGTACCAGACACTCCCAGGTACTTCTCACACTCTGGTACCTCTGACACTTCTAGGTACTCATCTGTCACTCCCTGATGCACCTCTGCCTCCCAGGTACCTGGACCTCCCAGGTACCCGCTGACACTGCCAGGTACACCTCAGACACTGCCAGGTCACCTCAGACACTGCCAGGTACACCTCAGACACTCCCAGGTACCTCAGAGCACTCCAAGGTGCACTTCTGACACTCCCAAATTGCCCTCTGACACTCCCAGGCACACCTCCTGACACTCCCAGGTACCTCTGGCCTCCCAGGTACTCCACTGACACTCCTGGTACACCCCTGCCTCCCAGGTACACCTCCCAGCACTCCCAGGTACATCCCAGACACTCCCAGGTACACCTCTGGCACTGCCAGGTACCTCCGACCTCCCAGGTACACCTCCGCCTCCCAGTGCCTTCTTACACTCCCAGGTACCTCCGACCTCCCAGGCACCTCTGACCTCCCAGGTACCTCCGACACTCTCAGGTACACCTCTGACACTTCCAGGTACACCTGACCTCCCAGGTACACCTCTGGCACTCCCAAGTGCACCTCTGACACTCCCAGGTGCACCTCCGACACTCCCAGGTGACCCTCTGACACTCCCAGGTCACCTCCTCAGGTGCCTTCTTTGCTCCCAGGTGCACCTCCGACACTCCCAGGTGCCTCCTGGCCTCTCCAGGTACATCTCCGACACTCTCCCAGGTACCTTGACTCTCAGGTACATCACAGACACTCCCAGGCTTCTCTCCTCTGGTACCTCCATTGCTCCCAGGTACACCTCTGACCTCCCAGGTACCTGACACTCAGTACCTCTGACCTCAGGTACCTCTGACTCCCAGTACCTCCGCAACTCCCAGGTGCCTCTGACCTCCCACCTCTGACACTGCCAGGTACTCACTGACATTCCTGGTACACCTCTGACACTCCCTGGTACACCTCCGACACTCCCAGATACACCTCTGGCACTCCCAGGTACAGCTCTGACACTCAGGTACACTGACACTCCCAGGTACTCCACTGACACTCCCTGGTACCTGCCACTCCCAGTGTACCCTTTGAAACTCAGTGCACCCCAGACACTCCCAGGTACACTTCTCACACTCTGGGTACACCTCTGACACTTCCTGGTGCTCATCTGTCCTCCTGATACACCTCTAACCTCCCAGGTACACAACCTCCCATGTACACCGCTGACACTGCCAGGCACCTCAGGCACTGCAGGTACCTCGGACACTGCCCAGGTACACCTCCAGACACTCCCAGGTACACCTCAGACACTCCAAGGTGCACCTCTGACATTAAGTGCCTCTGACACTCCCAGGCACATCTGTGCACCAGGTACACCTCTGAGCTCTCCCAGGGCACTTTCCACCCAGCCCCTTTCCTGGTACACCTCCCACTCCAGGTCACCTCCTAGCACTCCCAGGTACACCTCTGACACCCAGGTACACCTGACACTCCAGGTGCACACCTCCGACACTCCAGGTGCCTTCTTGCACTCCCAGGTACACCTCCGACACTCCCAGGTGCCACCTCTGACCTCCCAGGTACACCTCTGACCTCCCAGGTACACCTCTGGCCTCCCAGGTACACCTTTGACACTCCCAGGTATCACTTGCATTCCCTGGTACACCTCTGACACTCCCAGGTACACCACTGACACTCCCAGGTACCTCTGACCTCCCAGGGTCACCTCCGTCACTCCCAGGTACACTTCTCACACCCAGGTGCACCTCCGACACTCCCAGGTACACCTCCTGGCTTTAGGTACACCTCCCGACACTCTCAGGTACCCATGACACTGCCAGGTACACCTCAGACACTCTCAGGTACAGTTCTCACACTCGCAGGTGCACCTCCAACACTCCAGGTACAACTCTGGCCTCCCAGGAGACACCTCTGACACTACTAGGAACACCTCTCAGCCTCCGAGGTGCACCTCTGACACTCCCAGGTACCATCCTGACACTCCCAGGTGCTCTGACATTCCGTGGTGCACCTTTGACACTCCCAGGTACACCGCTGAAACTGCCAGGTAGCACTCCGACGCTCCCAGGACACCTCCGACCTCCCAGGTACACCTCACCTCCCAGGAACACCTCCGACCTCCCAGGTACCTCTGGCTCCCAGGTACACCTCTGACCTCCCAGGTACACCTCCTGACACTCCCACATGCCTCCAACCTCCCAGGAATACCTCTGACCTCCCAGGCCTCTGACACTCCCAGGTACACCTCTGACCTCCCAGGTATGCCTCTGACAATCCCAGGTACACCTCTGCTGACAGGTACTCCACTGATATTCCATGGTACACCTCTGACACTCCCAGGTACGTCCGACACTCCCAGATACACCTCTGACCTCCCAGGTACAGTTCTGACCTCCCAGGTACCTCTGACCTCCCAGGTACTCACTGACACTCCTGGTACACCCTGCCACTCCTAGGTGCCCATTTGAAACTCCCAGGTACACCCCAGACACTCCCAGGTACACTTCTCACACTCTCATGGTGCCTCTGACACTTCTGGAGTGCTCATCTGTCACTCGATACACCTCTAACACTCCCAGGTACACCGCCGGCCTCCCAGGTACACCGCTGACTGCCAGGTACCTGACACTCCACATGCACCTCAGACACCAGGTACCTCAGGCACTCCCAGGTACCCTCAGGCACTCAAGGTGCACCTCTGGCTTCTCCAAGTGCACCTCTGACACTCCCAGACACCTCTGGCCTCCCAGGTACACCTCTGACACTCCCAGGCCTCCCACTGACACTCCTGGTACACCTGACACTCCCAGGTACTTCTCACACTCCCAGGCCTCCACACTCCCAGGTACACCTCTGACACTCCCAGGTACACCTCTGACACTCCAGGTACCTCTGACACTCCCATGTGCACCTCTGACACTCCCAGGTACCTCTGATGCTCGGTATACCTCCTGACCTCCCAGGTACCTCTGGCACTCCCAGGTACACCTCTGACCTCCCAGGTATGCCTCTGACACTCCAGGTACACCTCTGACACCAGGTACTCCACTGCATTCCAATGGTACACCTCTGACACTCCCAGGTACGTCGACACTCCCAGATACACCTCTGGCACTCTGATACCTTCACTTACTCCCAGGTACATCTGACCTCCCAGGTACTCCACTGACCTCCTGTTACATCCCTGCCACTCCCATTGCCCTTTGAAACTCCCAGGTACACCCCAGACACTCCCAGGTACCTTCTCACACTCCTGGGTACACCTCTGACACTTCTAGGTACTCATCTGTCACTCCTGATACCTCCCCTAACACCTCCCAGGTACACCACCCAACACTCCCGTGCACCGCCCCAGTGCCGGTACACCTCGAACACTGCCATGTACACCTCCAGACACTGCAAGAGACACCTCAGACACTCTGGGTACACCTCAGACACTCCAAGGTGCAATTCTGACACTCCCAGTGCACCTCTGACACTCCCAGGCACACCTCCTGGCCTCTCAGGTACACTCTGACCTCCCAGGTAATCCACTGACACTCCCTGGTACCCCTGACACTCCCAGGTACACCTCTGACACTCCCAGGTACATCCCGGACCTCCCAGGTACACCTCTGACTCTGAGGTACACCTCCGACTTCTCCAGGTCACCTCCGACACTCCATGCCTTCTTACCTCCCAGTACACCTCCGACACTCCCAGGTACACCTCTGACACTCCCAGGTACCACCTCCGACACTCTCAGGTACACCTCTGGCACTTCAGGTACCCCTTTGACACTCCCAGGTACCTCTGGCACTCCCAAGTGCACCTCTGACACTCCCAGGTACACCTCCGACACTCCCAGGTACCTTCATTACACTCCCAGGTACACCTCCAGCACTCCCAGTACACCTCTGACACTCCCAGTGCATCTCCGGCACTCCTCAGGTACACCTCTGACACTCCCAGGTACATCAGGACACTCCCAGGAACACTTCTCACACTCCCAGGTGCACCTCCGACCTCCCAGGTACACCTCTGACACTCCCAGGTCACCATGACCTCCAGGGTACACCTCCTGACACTCCCAGGTACACCTCTGACCTCCCAGGTACACCTCTGACCTCCCAGGTATCACCTCTGACACTCCCAGGTACACCTCTGACCTCCCAGGTACAGCTCCTGACCTCCAGGTTCCACCCCTGACCTCCCAGGTACTCACTAACACTCCCTAGTACACCCCTGCCACTCCCAGGTACTCCTTTGGCTCCCAGGTACACCCCAGACACTCCCAGTACCTTCTCACCTCCTAGGTACACCTCCCAGCACTTCTGAGTGCTCTCTGTCACTCCTGATGAACCTCTGCTCCCATGTACACCGCCCAACTCCCAGGTACACCGCTGACACTGCCCAGGTACACCTCGAACTGCCTGCCAGGTACACCTCCAGACACTGCCAGGTACCTCAGACACTCCCAGGTACACCTCCAGACACTCCCAGGTGCACCTCTGACACTCCAGTGCCTCTGACACTCCCAGGTACTCCACTGACACTCCCTGTTACACCTGGCCTCCCAGGTACCTCTGACACTCCCAGGTACACCCAGACACTCCCAGGTACACCTCCGACACTCCCAGGTAACCTCCGACACTCCCAGGTACCTTCTTACACTCCCAGGTACACCTCCGACACTCCCAGGTACCACTTCTTACACTCCCAGGTACCTCCGCTTCTTCCAGTGCCACCTCTGACCTCCCAGGTGTCTCCGGCCTCAGGGCACACCTCTGACACTCCCAGGTACACCTCAGACTCTCCCAGGAGCCACTTCTCACACTCCCAGGTACACCTCCGACCTCCCAGGTACACCTCCGAGCACTCCCAGGTGCCCTTCTTACCTCCCAGGTACACCTCTGACACTCCAGGTACACTTCCCACATTCCCAGGACACCTCAGACACTCCCAGGTACACCTCTGATACTCCCAGGTACATCTTCGACACTCTCAGGTACACTGACCTCCCAGGTACCTACAGACCTCCCAGGAACACTTCTCCCACCTCCCAGGTACACCTCTGACACTCCCAGGTGCACCTCTGACACTCCCAGGTACACCTCAGACACTCCCAGGTACACCTTTGACACTCGCAGGTGCTCCACTGGCATTCCTGGTGCACCTCTGACCACTCCCAGGGACACCGTGACGCACTGCCAGGTGCCTCCGACCTCCCAGGCACCTCCGTCACTCCCAGGTGCCACTTCTCACACTCCCAGGTACATCTCCGACACTCCCAGGTACACCCTGACACACCTAGGTACACCTCAGCACTCTCCAGGCCCTTGACACCAGGTACACCTCAGACACTCTCAGGTACAGTTCTCTCACACTCGCATGCACCTCCGACACTCCAGGTACACTCTCTGACACTCCCAGGAGCACCTCTGACACTACTAGGTACACCTCTGACCTCCCAGGTACACCTCTGAGCACTCCCAGGTACACCTCCGAGCCTGCCAGGCCTCCACTGACATTCTGGTACACCTCTGAGCACTCCCAGGTACGTCCGACCTCCCAGATACACCTGACACTCCCAGGTACAGCTCTGACACTCCCAGGTACCCCTGACCTCCCAGGTCCTCCACTAACTGCACTCCCTGGTACCCCTGCCCTCCCAGGTACCTCTTTGAAACTCCCAGGTACACCCCAGACACTCCAGGTACCTTCTCACACTCCTGGGTACACCTCTGACACTTCAGTGCTCATCTGCTCCCTGATACAACTCCTGCTGCTCCCAGGTACACCATGACACTCCCAGGTACCCTGCCCCAACACTGCCAGGTACCTCAGACACTGCCAGGTGCCTCAGACACTGCCAGGTACCTCAAACACTCCCAGGTACCTCAGACACTCCAAGGTGCACCTCTGGCCTCCCAAATGCCTCTGACACTCCAGCACACCTCTGACACTCCCAGTACACCTCCGACACTCCCAGTGCTCACCTGACCTCCTGGTACACCCCTGACACTCCCAGGTACCTCTGACACTCCCAGGTACACCCCAGACACTCCCAGGTACCTCCGACACTCCCAGGTACACCTCCGACACTCCCAGGTACCCTTCCTCCCAGGTACTCCTCCGACCTCCCAGGTGCACTTCTTACCTCCCAGGTACCTCCGACACTTCGGTATGCCTCTGACCTCCCAGGTACATCTCCGACCTCTCAGGTACACCTCCGGCCTCCAGGTACACCACAGACCTCCCAGGGCACTTCTCACCTCCCAGGTACACCTCCGAGTTCCCAGGCACCTCCAGCTCCAGGTACCCTTCTTACACTCCCAGGTACACCTCCGACACTCCCAGGTACACTTCTTACACTCCCAGGGACACCTCCGACACTCCCAGTACACCTCTGATACTCCCGTACATCTCCGTGCTCTCAGGTACACCTCTGACACTCCCAGGTACACAGACACTCCCAGGAACACTTCTCACCTCCCAGGTACACCTCTGCCTCCCAGGTACACCTCTGACCTCCCAGGTACCTCAGACACTCCAGGTACACCTGACACTCATGGGTACTCCACTCGCATTCTGGTACACCTCTGACCTCTCCAGGTACACCACCCCAGCACTGCCAGGTACACCTCCGACATCCCAGGAACACCTCCGTCACTCCCAGGTACACTTCTCCACTCTGGGCACATCCGAGCACTCCAGGTACACCTCTGACACACCTGGGTACCCCTCCGACACTCTCAGGTACACCGCTGACACTGCCAGGTACACCTCAGACACTCTCAGGTACCAGTTCTCACACTGCAGGTGCACCTCCGACACTCCCAGGTACAACTCTGGCACTCCAGGGACACCTCTGACACTACTAGGTACACCTCTGACACTCCGAGTACACCTCTGGCACTCCCAGGTACACTTCTCACCTCTCCAGGTACACCGCTGAACACCAGGTACCTCAGAGCACTCTCGGTACAGTTCTGCATAATTGCACCTCCGACAATCCCAGGTACAACTCTGACCTCCCAGGACACCTCTGACCTACTACGTTGCACCTCTGACACTCGAGTACACCTCTGACCTCCCAGGTACACCTCAGCCTCCCAGGTACTCACTGACATTCCGTGGTACCTCTGGCACTCCCAGGTACACCGCTGAAACTGCCGTGCCTCCGACGCTCCCAGGAACACCTCCGACACTCCCAGGTACCTTTTCACACTCCCAGGTACACCTCCGGCTTCTCCAGGTACACCTCTGACCTCCCAGGTACACCTCTGACACTCCCAGGTACACCTCTGAGCACTCCCACGTGCACCTCTGACACTCCCAGGAATACCTCTGACACTCCCAGGTACACCTCTGACCTCCCAGGTACACCTCCGCACCAGGTATACCTCCTGACAATCCCAGTACCTCTGACTCTGGGTACTCCCTGGTATTCCATGGTACCTCTGAGCTCCAGGTACACGTCATTGCTAGATACACCTCTGACACTCCCAGGTAGCTCTGACACTCCCAGGTACCTCTGAGCCTCCCAGGTACTCACCCCAGCACTCCCTGGTGCCCTCACTCCCAGGTACCCATTTGAAACTCCCAGGTACACCCAGACCTCCCAGGTACACTTCTCACACTCCTAGGTACACCTCTGACACTTCTAGGTACTCATCTGTCTCCTGATACACACCTCCTGCCTCCCAGGTTTCGCCTCCCAGGTACCACTTTACACTGCTGGTGCACCTCAGACACTGCCACGTGCCTCAGACACTGCCAGGTACACCTCAGACACTCCCAGGTACACCTCAGGCACTCTCAGGTGCCTCCCAGCCTCCCAGTGCACCTCTGACACTCCCAGGCACACCTCTGACACTCCCAGGTACACCTCTGACCTCCCAGGTGCTCACTGACACTCCCTGGTACACCTGACACTCCCAGGTACCTTCTCACACTCCCAGTGCCTCCCCTGTCCTCCCAGGTACCTCTGACACTCCCAGGTACACCCTCTGACCTCAAGGTACACCTCCCAACCTCCCATGTGCACCTGACCTCCCAGGTACACCTCTGACACTCCCAGGTACACCTCTGATGCTCCCAGGTATGCCTCTGACACTCCCAGGTACCTCCTGACACTCCCAGTGCCTCTGGCCTCCCAGGTATACCTCTGACACTCCCAGGTACCTCTGACACTGCCAGGTACTCACCCAGCATTCCATGGTACACCTCTGACACTCCCAGGTACACGTCCGAGCTCTCCCAGACACACCTCCGAGCACTCTGATACAGCCTGGCTGCTCCCAGGTACACATCCCAGCCTCCCAGGTGCTCACTGACACTCCCTGGTACATCCTGCCACTCCCAGGTGCCCTTTGAAACTCCCAGGTACATCCCAGACACTCCCAGGTACACTTCTCCTCCCTAGGCACCTCTGACACTTCTAGGTACTCATCTGTCCCTCCCTGATACACCTCTAAATCTCCCAGGTACACCGCCCCAACCTCCCAGGCACCGCTGACACTGCCAGGTACACCTCCAGGCTGCCATGTGCACCTCAGACACTGCCAGGTACACCTCAGACACTCCCAGGTACACCTCAGACCTCCAGGTGCAGTGTGACACTCCAAGTGCACCTCTGACACTCAGGCACACCTCCGAGCACTCTCAGGTACACCTCTGACCTCCCAGGTAATCCACTGACACTCCCTGGTACACCCCTAACCTCCCAGGTACACCTCCTGACACTCCCAGGTACATCCCAGACACTCCCAGGTACACCTCTGACACTGCCAGGTACACCTCCGACCTCCCAGGTACACCTCCGGCACTCCCATGCCTTCTTACACTCCCAGGTACACCCTCCGACACTCCCAGGTACCTCTGACACTCCCAGGTACACCTCCGACACTCTCAGGTACACCTCTGACACTTCCAGGTACACCCTGACACTCCAGGTGGACCTCTGCTCCCAAGTACCTCTGACCTCCCAGGTACACCTCCGACACTCCCAGGTACACTTCTTACCTCCCAGGTACACTCCAACACTCCCAGGTACGTCCGACCTCCCAGATACACCTCTGACCTCCTGGTACACCTCTGACCTCCCAGGTACAGCCCAACCTGCCAGGTACACCTCCGACACTCCCAGGAACACCTCCGTCACTCCCAGGTCACTTCTCACCTCCCAGGTACATCTCCACACTCCCAGGTACACCTCTGAGCACACCTAGGTACACCTCCGGCTCCTCTCAGGTACACCGCCTGGCACTGCCAGGTACACCTCAGACACTCTCCAGGTACAGTTCTCCCTCCTGCCAGGTGCACCTCCGACACTCCCAGGTACAACTCTGACACTCCCAGGGACACCTCTGACACTACTAGGTACACCTCTGACCTCCCAGGTACACCTCTGACACTCCCAGGTACTTCTCACACTCTCGGTACACCGCTGACACTGCCAGGTACACCTCAGACACTCTCAGGTACAGTTCTCACACTCGCAGGTGCACCTCCGACAATCCCAGGTACAACTCTCTGGCCTCCCAGGACACCTCTGACACTACTACGTACACCTCTGACACTCCCGAGGTACACCTCTGACACTCCCAGGTACACCTCCTTGCCTCCCAGGTACTCACCTGACATTCGTGGTACCTTTGACACTCCCACCGCTGAAACTGCCAGGTATACCTCCGACACTCCCAGGAACACCTCCGACACTCCCAGGTACACCTTTTCACACTCCCAGGTACACCTCCAGCCTCCCAGGTACACCTCTGACACTCCCAGGTACACCTCTGACCTCCCAGGTACACCTCTGGCCTCCCAGGTACACCTCTGACCTCCCAGGAATACCTCCCAGCCTCCCAGGTACACCTCCCAGGCACTCCCAGGTACACCTCTGACCTCCCAGGTATACCTCTGACAATCCCAGGTACACCTCTGACTGACAGGTGCTCCCTGATATTCCATGGTACACCTCTGACACTCCCAGTGCCGTCCGACACTCCCAGATACCTCTGACACTCCCAGGTACAGCTCTGACCTCCCAGGTACACCTCTGACCTCCCAGGTACTCCACCGAACCTCCCTGGTACACCTGCCCACTCCCAGGTACCCCATTTGAAACTCCCAGGTACACCCCAGACACTCCAGGTACCTTCTCCACACTCCTAGGTACACCTCTGAACACTTCTAGGTACTCATCTGTCCTCCTGATACCTCTGCTGCTCCCAGGTACACAGCACTCCCAGGTACACCGCCCAGCACTGCCAGTGCACCTGAGCACTGCATGCCTCAGACACTGCCAGGTACACCTCAGACACTCCCAGGTACACCTCAGACACTCCAAGGTGCACCTCTGGCTCTCTGATGCCTCTGACACTCCAGGCACACCTCGGCACTCCAGGTACACCTCTGACCTCCAGGTACTCACCCAGCACTCCTGGTACACCTGACACTCCCAGGTACACTTCTCACCTCCCAGGTACACCTCCGGCCTCCCAGGTACACCTCGGCCTCCCAGGTACACCTCCTGACACTCAAGGTACACCTCTGACTCCCATGTACACCTCTGACACTCCCAGGTACACCTCCCAACACTCCCAGGTACACCTCTGATACTCCCAGGTATGCCTCTGACACTCCCAGGTACACCTCCAGCACTCCCAGGTACCTCCCAGCACTCCCAGGTATACCTCTGACACTCCCAGGCCACCTCTGACACTGCCAGGTACTCACCCACATTCCATGGTACACCTCTGACACTCCCAGGTACCTCCGCCTGCTCCCAGATACACCTCTGGCACTCTGAGGCTGGCCTGTGCTCAGGTACACCTCTGACACTCCCAGTGCCTCCTGACACTCCCTGGTACATCCCACCACTCCCAGGTGCCCTTTGAAACTCCCAGGTCATCCAGACACTCCCAGGTACACTTCTCACACTCCTAGGTACACCTCTGCAGCCTTCCTGGGTACTCATCTGTCACTCCTGATGCACCTCTCTGACCTCCCAGGTACCTTCAGCCTCCCAGGTACCTCTGACACTGCCAGGTACACCTCAGACACTGCCAGGTACACCTCAGGCACTGCCAGGTACCTCAAGACACTCCCAGGTACACCTCAGACACTCAAGGTGCAATTGTGACACTCCCAAGTGCACCTCCTGACACTCCCAGGCACACCTCTGACACTCCAGGTACACCTCTGACACTCCAGGTAATCACCCTGACACTCCCTGGTACACCCCTGACCTCCCAGGTACACCTCCTGACCTCCCAGGTATCTGAACACTCCCAGGTACCTCTGACACTGCCAGGTACACCTCCGACACTCCAGCCTCCGAGCACTCCATATGCACCTTCTTACCTCCCAGGTGCACCTCCGACACTCCCAGGTACACCTCTGACACTCCCAGGTACACCTCCGACACTCTCAGGTACACCTCTGACACTTCAGGTACCTCTGACACTCCCAGGTGACCTCTGGCACTCCCAAGTACACCTCTGACACTCCCAGGTACCTCCGGCCTCCCAGGTGCACTTGCCCTCCCAGGTACACCTCCTTCACTCCAAGTACACCTCCCAACCTCCCAGTGCATCTCCGACACTCCTCAGGTACACCTCGGCTCCCAGGTACATCCAGACACTCCCAGCTGCTTCTCACACTCCCAGGTACACCTCCGACACTCCCAGGTACCTCTGCCTCCCAGGTACCGCCTGACACTCAGGGTACACCTCTGGCACTCCCAGGTACACCTCTGGCCTCCAGGTACACCTCCCAACACTCCCAGGTATGCCTCCCAGCACTCCCAGGTACACCTCTGACACTGCCAGGTACTCCACTGACATTCCTGGTACCCAGCTCTGACACTCAGGTACACCCTGACCTCCCAGGTCCCCACCTAACACTCCTGGTACCCCTGCCCTCCCAGGTGCCCTTTGAGCCTCCCAGGTACCCCAGACACTCCCAGGTACACTTCCTCCTGGTGCACCTCTGACACTTCTAGGTACTCTCTGTCACTCCCTGATACATCTCCTAACTGCTCCCAGGTACACTGGCACTCCCAGGTACCGCTGACACTGCCAGGTACACCTCAGACACCTAGGTGCACCTCAGACACTGCCAGGTACACCTCTAAACCTCCCAGGTACTCAGACACTCCAGGTGCACCTCAGCACTCTCAAATGCACCTCTGAGCACTCCCAGGCACACCTCCTTGCTCCCAGGTACACCTCTGGCTCCCAGTGCTCACTGACCTCCTGGTGCACCCCTGACACTCCCAGGTACACCTCGGCTCCCAGGTACACCCAGACACTCCCAGGTACACCTCCGACACTCCCAGGTACACCTCCGACCTCCCAGGTACCTCTTACCTTGCTCCCAGGTACCTCCGACACTCCAGGTACCACTTCTTACACTCCCAGGTACACCTCCGACACTTCCAAGTATGCCTCTGACCTCCCAGGTCCATCTCGACACTCTCAGGTACCTCTGACACTCCGGTGCACCACAGACACTCCCAGGAACACTTCTCCTCCAGGTACACCTCCGCCTCCCAGGTACCTCCGGCCTCCCAGGTACACTTCTTACACTCCCAGGTACACCTCCATGCTCCCAGGTACACTTCTTACCTCCCAGGTACACCTCAGACACTCCCAGGTTACCTCTGATACTCCCAGGTACATCTTCGACACTCTCAGGTACACCTCTGACACTCCCAGGTACCTGCACACTCCCAGAACCTTCTCCTCCCAGGTACACCTCTGACACTCCCAGGTACACCTCTGACACTCCCAGGTACACCTCAGACACTCCCAGGTACACCTTTGACACTCCAGGTACTCACTGGCATTCCTGATATCTCTGACCTCCCAGGTACACCGCTGACACTGCCAGGTACACCTCCGACCTCCCAGGAACACCTCCGTCACTCCAGGTACACTTCTCCCAGGTGCATCTCCAGAAACTCCCAGGTCACCTCTGACACACCTGGGTACACCTCCGACACTCTCAGGTACACCGCTGACCACTGCCAGGTACACCTCAGACACTCTCAGGTACAGTTCTCACACTCGCAGGTGCACCTCCGACCTCCCAAGTACAACTCCTGGCCTCCCAGGGACACCTCTGGCCTTACTAGGTACCTCTGACCTCCGAGTACACCTCCGAACTCTCAGGTACCTCTGGCCTCCCAGGTGCTCCACTGACATTCCGTGGTGCACACCTTTGACCTCCCATGTGCACAGCTGAAACTGCCAGGTACACCTCCGACACTCCAGGAACACCTCCGTCACTCCCAGGTACACTTCTCCACTCTCAGGTACACCCCCAGCACTGCCAGGTCACCTCAGACTCTCTCAGGTACCAGTTCTCACACTCGCAGGTGCACCCCGACAATCCCAGGTACCAGCTCTGGCCTCCCAGGGACACCTCTGACACTACTACATTCCTCTGACACTCCGAGGTACACCTCTGACCTCCCAGGTACACCTCTGACCTCCAGGTACCTCACTGACATTCCGTGGTACACCTCTGGCACTCCCAGGTACACCGCTGAAACTGCCAGGTACACCTCCGACGCTCCCAGGAACACCTCCGACACTCCCAGGTACCTTCTCACACTCCCGGTACACCTCCGACACTCCCAGGTACACCTCCTGACCTCCCAGGTACCTCTCTGGCCTCCCAGGTACACCTCTGACACTCCCATGCACCTCTGACACTCCCAGGAATACCTCTGACCTCCCAGGTACACCTCTGGCCTCCCAGTACACCTCTGGCCTCCCAGGTATACCTCCCGGCAATCCAGGTACACCTCTGACACTGCAGTACTCCACTGATATTCATGGTACACCTCTGACCTCCCAGTTACATCCGACCTCCCAGATACCTCTCCAGCCTCCCAGGTGTTCCTGACACTCCCAGGTACACCTCTGACACTCCCAGGTACTCCTCTGACACTCCTGGTACACCCTGCCACTCCAGGGTACCCATTTGAACTCCCAGGTACCCAGACACTCCCAGGTGCACTTCTCTACACTCCTAGGTACACCTCTGAGCTTCTGGGTGCTCATCTGTCACTCCTGATACACCTCTGACACTCCCAGGTACACCTGACCTCCCAGGTACACCCGCCAGCACTGCCAGGTACACCTCAGACACTGCCACGTACCTCCAGACACTGCCAGGTACACCTCAGACCTCCCAGGTACACCTCAGACACTCCAGGTGCACCTCTGAGCACTCCAAAGTGCACCTCTGACACTCCCAGGCACACCTCTGGCCCCCTCCCAGGTACACCTCCCAACCTCCCAGGTACTCCTGACCTCCCTGATTTACCCCTGACCACTCCCAGGTACCCTTCTCCCTCCAGGTACACCTCCAACCTCCCAGGTACACCTCTGACACTCCCAGTACCTCTGACACTCCAGGTACACCTCTGACACTCCCATGTACACCTCTGACACTCCCGGGCCTCCGATACTCCCAGGTATACCTCTGGCACTCCCAGGTACCTCTGGCACTCCCAGGTACACCTGTGGACCTCCCAGGTATGCCTCTGAAACCAATACGTAACCC